>NW_006204133.1:8239322-8274226 GCF_000334495.1 Tupaia belangeri chinensis | reverse complement strand
GTTGAACAAACACAAGAGATGGGTGTGAATGTCAGACGAGGTGTATGTGGAGGAGTGGGGCCTAACGAAGGACATTTGGAGAAGGGATACAGAGGTAGAGCATTGACGGGATGGGGAGGTGTGGCATTATCTGTTAAAGATATTTTGATCATCGGGTCTGGGGAGAAATGTGCAAATATCGAAATGGTCTCATGGTAAGCCAAACAATATGATTGAGAGATATACAAAAAAAAAAAATAAATAATGTGAAAATAAATAAATAAAAAAATAAATAAATAAATAAATAAAATGAATGCTTCTATATTGTTAGATCCCAAGTTAATTTGCGTTTCTGTTATAAAATAGAGGGAAAGATTCCTTTCCAAAATACTAACTACAGTGTGATTTGCTAGCCATTGGATTAACTCCCTAAAAACTTCCCTAAGGCAAGAGATGCTGCCTGATCTGAGTACCCTTAACACCCCCCTGTCTTCATGCAATTCTTCTCTGCCTGTCTTATTTCTTGTTTCAAAGAGAAATGTCTCCTTTGGAGCCCAAGTCCATCCACTGACTGCTGTACCTCTAAGACGTGTCTAAAAATATTTCCAAATTCCCTCCAGAAAAGGCCATGATGACACTCTGAATCTTTTTTTTTTTTTTAAAGACAGAGTCTTACTTGCCACATCATCCAGCCCAGCCTCCATTGGGATTCTCTTGTCTCAGTCCTGAGTCACAGGGGCACTTTTAAGCTTTTTTCTTCTTTCCTTCTCTTTCTTTCTTTTTTTCCTCTCTCACTCTCTTTCTTTCTTTCTTCCTTCCTTCCTTCCTTCCTTCCCTTCCCTTCCCTTCCCTTCCCTTCCCTTCCCTTCCCTTTTTTTTCCTTTTCTTTCTTCTTTCTTCCCTTCTCTCTCTCTTTTGTTCTTTCTCTTTCATTTTTAGAGAGAAAGAAATATGTTTTTGTTTGGTTTTGATAGGGTTTTGCTGTTGCAATCCTCTGCCCCAGTCTCCCCATTACCAAAGATTCCAGATCCCCTCCCCACCACGCCCACCCATGTTCAGGTCAGTCTGGGATCCAAACGCAGGCCTCCTATGTGTCTCCAGGTGCAGTGGCACCTACTGCTTGTGCCACCCCAGCTGGACCTGAGCCTTTTTTCGTAAGTTTTTTTACTAGTGAAGATGTCCTTGTCCTTTACTAACTCATACAATCTTTTTCCACATAAGTTAGAACTTTCCACTTTGCCATGTAAAAATTAATCATACTGGACCATAACTTTTAAAAATTCTCTCTTCCTCTCTGTTAGTTGTACAGTAGAGTTTGTGTCATTTACGAATTTTATTAGATAATCATGCATTTCATCTCTAGAGAAATCACTGATAAAAAATATTCATTGGAATAAGGTCAAGTGTTATAGCTTCCTTAGTCCTAGTTGAAATACATTTTTTGCACTGTTCTGATGAATATATTTCACTAACTACAAAATTATGAATTAGACATGCATCTAATCCAAATTTTGCCATTATACCTACATACATGTAGTGCAAGACTGTGCCATGTATCTAGCGGAGATGTGGGCAGCATTTCAGTGAGTCCTTTCTTACATTGATAGCTCTAGGTGGCAACAAGATTTACATTTACAATGACAATTAGACCTGCTTATTCTGAAATAAACATTACATTTTCTCTTTCATCTTTGAACATTGAGCTAGTGACTGCTTGCATACATAGTTTAGAAAAATTATTCAGGATGTTAGTCATACCAGAGAATGGGAATCCAAAATTCCCAGTTTGATGATAGCATCCAAAATGGAAATTTTAAATTGATGGCAATTTTCTTTTTTTTTTCCAGAAAGCATGTGTGCTTGCCAGAAAGAGAGAAAGCACCCTGCAATGGGGCATGCTTCTACTGCTATCTCTCCTCCTCAGATTCTTCCCCCATTAAGATTTTTAGGGGACCAGCAGTTAGCATAATGGCTATGTTGCTGACCTCCCATGGAGTCGACCACGGTTCGAGTCCCAGACCCAGTGGCTTAAACTCATGCCAGGTGCATGTGTGTGTGTGTGTGGCTAAGATCCCAAGAGGAGAATGGGGGAGAAGGGATTGCAGCGTGGCCATCCCCCCTGGGGGGGGTGATTTCTCTCTTTCTATCTCCCTGTCTCTCTGTCTTTCTGGCGAGTGCACGCACCGTATAGCAAAAACCTCTCCACAAAAATATTAAAAAGTTTTGAGTACACATACACATAGACCTGGCATGTTTTTCAAACCACCAGGCCAAGATTTGAACCATCACATTTGGCCATGTGGAATCCCACTCCTTTAGCCTTGTAATATGGGCTGGCCTCATAGCAATTCTTTATTTCTTCCTTTTTTCCTACCTGCTTTAAGAGAAGTATGATGTAGAAATATCATTCATAATCTTATACATGCACATATTCATTAAATACCTAATTAGTACTACAGGAAATGTTAAAAAATTAAAAAGATAGTTACAGCAGTGTTATTATTGTGCAGAAGAAAAATTAAATCCCTTTTCTAAGGTACATTGTTAACCATATCTCTCCTCTCAATCTTTCTTTAACCTTTCTCTACCATGGAAAGATTGTCTATTTTGATATCAGCAATAAACAGCATGGTTGTCCACACACCCAAACACATGCACACACACACATACGTTGTTGCAAGTAAACATACTGGGGTCATCAAAAAAAAAAAAATCATGGAAAGTGTATTATTAAAAAAACATGCAAAGATTTCAAAAATATTTTGCACCAAAAGAAATCTTTTCTCTAATTCTTTTTTTTTTGAGAGGTTTTCACTATAGGGCGCATGCGCTCACCAGACAGACAGACAGACAGAGACAGAGAGACAGAAAGCGAGAAATCACCCCCCAGGGGGGATGGTCACGCCGCAATCCCTTCTCCTCCATTCTCCTCTCTGGATCTTGGGCACGCACGCACACGCGCCCAGCGTGAGTTTTAAGCCACCGGGTCCAGGACGCGAACCGCGGTTGACTACGTGGGAGTCCAGCAACATAGCCATTATGCTAACTGCTGGTCCCTCTAATTCTTGTATATGTCTATGTTTATTAACTATCGACTAAGTCATGAATTAATTTGCTTAACAAAATAAAGTTGTTTATTCTTTTATTATCATCTTAGAAAATATGTACTGTAGAATGGTTTGAGGAAAATTAAAAAAAAATCAAAACAGCATTGACAATTTACTACCCCCTCCCAATTCTTAATTGCTTGTGGTTTCAAGATGTGCTAAATCAAAAGTGAGCTGGTAGAATTTACTGACAGGTGTCACTGTGAAAATACTACGTCGACCACTAACTAGGTAATGATCTGTTAGTCAGTAAAGCAGTTGTGGTTAAGGACTAAGTATTTAATCTTAAGTACCTCTTCCAAATTGCTCTCCTGAGTGTTCCAGTTTACTGCCAGACACTAACTTCCTTATGCGGTGGTTCAAGTATCCAATGTGTTATCAGTCCTGCAAAACACACATGCGCACACACACACACACACACACACACACTCACACACACTGCTTGGACATATAAGTATGAAACAAGTACATTTTTGAGACATGTTGTTACTTATTTTTTTAAAGGTTTTTGCCATAGGACTCATGAACTTGCTGGACCGAGAGAGTGAAAAATCACCACCCAGGGATAATGGCCAAGCCACAGTCTCTTCTCTTCCAGTCTCTTCTTGGGATTTTGGGCACACACATACATGTTCCCAGCATGATTTTTAAGCTGCCATGTCTTAGACTAGAACCAGGATTAGCCATGTGGGAGTCCAGCACCTTAACCACTACATCCCCTGCAGACCCTTGGAAAAACAGAATTTATGAGTTTCCTTACATACAAAGACAAATAAAAATTCATGCATTTATTTTTCAAGATTTATTTTCATTGCAAGGCACAAGAGAGAGAAAAAAAAAAAAAAAAGAGAAATTATCCCTTAAGGGAAATGGCCATGTTTCAAGCCCTTCTCCATTTTCCGGGATTTGGGGGCATGCATGCACACATGTTCAAAGTACTTTCCAAACTGCTGGATCTGGGACCTGAACTGCACAGCCAGCCGTGTGGGTTCCAGCTCTCTTAATCACCATGCCACCTGGCCAGCCCCTCTATGCATAGTTTTTTAATAATACTTATTTTCCCCTGAAATCTTTGAGAACCGCTTCATATTTAAAAACTAAAAACAATGGGGCAAGCAGGTGGTGTGTTGGTTGGGACCCTGGACTCCCGCATGGCCTACCATGGTTAGAGTCCTGGACCTGGTGGCTTGCTTTCTCATTTTCCCTATCTTAACCCTATCTCTCTCTGGTTAGTACACACGCTCTGTAGCAAATTAAAATAATAATGATGATAATAAAAAAATTAAATAACTATTAAAAAATAAGGGGTAATTAACATAAAATACACTTCTGATAGGAACACAAATAGGAAACTATTAACGCATGCTTAGAAGATCGCCCATAGCTTTCAACTTGGCCGTTCTCTACTATATCCTTGGTAAATACACAAAACCGGAACTGGGTCATCAAGGCATTTGACCTCCATTGGCCTAGTCTGGGACCAGATGGCAAGATGAAGATGAGAAACCAACAAGAGAGACCACCTGTTGATTTGCTGCCTGTGTGGAGGCCAGGCCTCAAATACTCATGGGGCACCATGAATTAGTATAATTTTCTGACATTGATGTCCACACAGTGTTACTGATGTCAGATTAGTACGAATATATTTATTTTAGGGCACTTCATTTTAAAAGAGGGTGAATGAGGACAGCGGAAGAAAAGGGTGTCTAACTGATGACTTTATGTTCTCCACCTAATGACATCTAAAATCCTGTCTTTGAATCAATTAGAAAAATAATGGTTGATTCTATATTTAAGAACTATACACGTTTTCTTTCTTTTTTTATTCTGGAGAGAGATTATTTTGTTATCGGGTGCATGTGCTCGCTGGAGAGACAGAGACAGACAGAAAGTGAGAAATCACCCCCTGGGGGGGTGGCCACACCACAGTCCCTTCTCCTCTATTCTCCTCTCGGGATTTTGGGCACACATGCACGCATGCCTGGTGTGAGTTTTAAGCCACTGGATCTGGGACTTGAACTGCAGTCAGCTACGTGGAAGTCCAGTGCTGTAACCATTATGCCATCTGCTGGTCCAACACATTTTATTTCTTAAAAGAAGACCAAATTTATATTGAAAAAATTGCAAATTATTAAATTACTGGCCCTAAAATACCATTTTATAAAATGTTAAGGTTTGGGACCAGCAGATGGCATAATGGTTATGTCACCAGACTCCCATGTATTCACAGTGGTTCAGTAAAGGATTCTCGAGGCTTCAAACTCACACTGGGCCTATTTGTGTGCATGCCCAAAATCCGGAGAGAAGAAAGGAGAAGGGATTGCGGTGTGTTCATGCCTCCTTGGGGGATGATTTCTCAGTTTCTGTCTCTCTGTCTCTCTGGCAAGCACATGTGCCCTGTATCAAAAATCTCTCTTAAAAAATAAAACAAGTTAAGGATTATGTATTATCTCTAAATTATTTTTAAAATCAAAAAAGTTAGATCAACAAGCAACAGAAATAAAACAAGTCTAGCCATGTGGACTGATGGCTGAGGGAGCTGGATTCCCCATGGCCAACTACACAGTTTGAATCATAGATCTAGTGGCTTGAAAGTCATGTCAGATACGTGTGTTTGTGTGTGTGTCCCAAATGCTGAAAAGATAGAGAAATTCAGGAGACGAAATTGCAGTGTGACTATGCCATTTTGTGGGAAGGGAGTGCTCTCTCTCTCTCTCTATCTTTGTCTGATAAGTGCATGCACCTTCGGACAAATAGAAGATATGCATGTGTATGTGTATGTATGTGCATAAATATATATATGTGTGTATATATGCATAAATATATGTATATATGTGTGTATGTGTGTATATGCATAAATGTGTGTGTGTGTGTGTGTATAAAATTGTGTTCTGGTTAAGTCATTAACAGGATTTAAAGGATGCATATGTATTTAACTGTTCCTGGATAGTTTGGCAAAATGTGTGGTCCCGAATGTCTTTCACTTAACCTAAGACCCTCTAGCTCTATTTGCTTTCCTGCCCAACACTGCAGATGATTGAGTAAAGCTTGGTTAAATTTAGAGATGCAAATTTTAAAAAATATTTTGTTTAAGCAGTAGCTGTGAACACTGATTTCTTGTATGCGTTTATAAAAGAGATTTTTTTAACCTGTTCTTTTATCAGTCCTTTATAATGTGTTAGTTGGCAAAATCACTGACGTAAAGGGAAATTGACTGTGCGTTCCATTATGAACATTCTACAGGATTTTTTAGAAGAAGTCTTTGTACAAGCTAATCTGAAAAGATGCAGTCTTTGCCTACAAGAAGGTAAAAGAGAACAAAGGTGGGAATGCAAAATAGAGTATTTTTGTTAATACAAAGAAGAATGATGGTGCAGAGATGGTACAGATAGATGGTAATCGTGTTTTCTGTGTTGGAAAGACAAGATTGTTATGTTAGAGAGAGGGATGCAGAAATAGAATTTGAAAAAAAAAAAGAAATAGCAGAAAAGCATAGAAAGAGAATTTGGGGAAAAAAAAAAGGAAACAGCAGAAAAGCACTCGGGCAAGCACTGCTGAGAGATGGAGGAATGGAAAGAAAGAGATGCATTGGCAGAAATTAATAAATGAAAAAATGTCTCCACCTCCCAATTCCTACCTCTCAGCCAGGCCCAAGAGTGTCTGAATTGGCAGTTGATGTGCTGATTAGTCCCCAGCCCTAGGTTCCCTTCCCTTTATACCCCTCCTTCAACAAGCTTCAGGGTGCCCCTACCATCGCTACCTCTTTACTGAATCCTCATCATCTATTTATGAGGTGTAGGAGGTAACAAAGTAGCAGACCAGTATTCCTTTTTTTTTTTTGGAGAGGTTTTTGCTATTGGGCATGTGCATTCGCCAGAAAGAGACAGAGAGAAAGTGAGAAATCACCCTCGGGGTGGGGCGGGGAGGGAATGGCCATGCCACAATCCCTTCTCCTCTGTTTTTTTCTTGGGATCTTGGGCATGCATGCACACACACCCGGCCTGAGTTTAATCCACTGGGTCTGGGACTAGAACTGCGGTTGACTGCATGGGAGTCCAGCGACGTAGCCATTATGCCAACTGCTGGTCCCCAGCATTCCTTTCTAGTTAGCACAAACATCAGTTCAGCCCAAATGAGTGGTTACTTATGACATGCTTTTTGACTGTGTAAATAATTTGTGGATGCCTACAGAAAGGAAGGAAATTACCTACGTACATCTAGCCACAGAGAGATACACATCTTAAGAAAAGCAAACTGTAAGCAAAGTGCATTTTGCTAAACAAAAATATGAACTGTTCCTGAAGCTCTAAGTTAATTCCTACATAGTGAGTGCTTTCCCTTCACCACCATGAGCAGCCAGCCTCAGGGGCCAAGAACACATTGTGATCTTTAGAAGTTAAAAAACAAAAAGTTAACACTGGTTGTCTTTGAGTGACACAACCCTAACTTACCTTTTGTTCTTTCAAAGACTTGTTTATTTAATTTTGTTTAATCATCATTATTATTATTTTAATTTGATACAAGTCATGTGTGCTCACCAAAGAAAAAGACAAAAGAGGGAGAGAGAAAACGGAAAAGCAATTCACCAAGCCCAGGATTCAAACCGCAATGGGTCATATGGGAGTCCAACGCCTTAACCACCAGGCCATCTGCTAGCCTCAAGTTCATTTTTTTTATGGTCACATGGATGGTCAATAGCCAAGTTCAACGCAGAAGTGTCTTTGCAACTGAGACTTGAAGCATCGCCCTTTTCTGCCTGTTCCCACACTGATCCATTTATTCTGTTTAGTTTTTGTTATACAGAATCTGCTGTTTCATGATCCTCCCCACATTCACAGGTAGCTGGGATCACAGAAGGCACCACTCCTGTCTCATTTAGACAGGGGCTCTCTCTGTTACCCAGGCTAGTCTTGAGCTGGAGAACTCCGGCCTGTCCCTCCCAGGAGATGGATTAGAGTCACTTACCACTGTGCTGCTCCCCTGGCTGCCTGTGTGGCCTCTCCTGCAGAGACAGCATCTTAACTGCTTCCACGGCAGGCTGCCCTTTACCCTTAGTCACCCTAGCTGTTCAGCCTACACTTCACTTCCTCGTGGGAGTGTTTCCTAGAGAGGAAGAACATTTCATCCTTTGTGCTTGGAAGCCTCTTGGCTGACATTGGGCCACCTCATAATTTCAAGGCTTCACTGAAATGTCTCCCTCCCTACCTTTCCTGTTGTCGCTGTTGTTGGCTCAGTTGTTTTCCGGCTCCCTCGCTGTTCTTCTGGTACACCTCGTGTGCTTCTGTCTCAAGTGTTTACCCTGCTCACACCTCACGTGTCCACCTTGCTTCCTTCCTGCCTTCCTCTGGCTTGTGTTTTGTGGTCACTTATCAGAGAGGGCATCTATGACCATTGCAACTAAAATGAACCCCTATTCTAACACACTCTCTCTTTACTTTGACTTTGTACACATATTGACCTGTGATTTATTTTCTTAGTTTTAAATTTCTCTACAGTTCCTGGATGAAGTAAGTATTCAAAAATATAAGTTGGGTGAAAAATGGAACTGCAATAAGAGGGAATATCTTGCATTGAGAATCTAAATTGTCCTATTTTATAAACGGGCAAAGGAGGATTTCCTCATCCAGTTAATTTCAGAGATTCTCAGGATAATTAACCTCATTTTAGAGTTTATAAGGCAAACATTGGTAATGATTTCTATACTTGTTTTAGACGAACAAACGTGTGTGCAAATTAGGAATCTGTGCCTGTGCATATGCATACATCCACTGTATATAAACAAGTACTTTTTGTCCAACACTGCTTACCTCTTCAATCTATCTTGTATTACTATCATCAAGAAAATTTCCTAAATGAAAAATATATTCAGGGGTCCAGCAGGTGGCATAGTCCTTAAAGGCACTGGACTTCCACATGACCAACCGCAGTTCAAGTCCTGGACCCCAGTGGCTTGTTTTCTTACTTTCCCTCTCTCTCTCCCTGATAAAACTGAAAAAAAAAATAAATAAATAAATAAGTGAAGTTAAATAAAATAATACTTTTTAAAAAAGGAAAAATGTATTCAGGCCCAGCCAGATGGTGCAGTCCATATCGTACTGAACCGCAATGCTGGAAGCCACATGACTAACCATGGGTTTTGATGCCTGGCTCTACCCAAAATACTGAAGAGCTCAAGAGTTGGGGGGAGGGGATTACAATGTGACAAGTCCCTGTTGAGGGTGCTGCTCTTTCTCCCTTTCTTACTCTGTCTTTCTCTTTCTACTATGAACAAAAACTAAATTAACTTTTTCTTTTTTTAAAAAAAAAAGCAAACAAAGTAACAAGGCTGGCCCAGCAGTTGGATGCTGTGCATGGGGAGCCAGATCCCATGTAGCTGAAGGGTCCAAGTACACACATGCTCTGGTAATAAAACAAAATAATTAAAATGTATCCATGTTCTTGGAGTCTTTCTTCTTCCTCATTCCAATTTTCGGTGCTTCCCAAGCATACATGAATGCAACATGTGCAAGTGTGCATACACACACACACACACACACACCACTCTTATTATTATGGAATAAATCTTGTCTTTGCTATAATTCCCTCAGTCAGATTCCTCCTTTCTGTCTTCTCCACTCTCAATAAGGCCCAGCCGGACGTCAACTACAATGAGATCATTCTAAATTGGCTGAGGGACTTAGAGCAAGAAGACAAGCTGTGAACAAGGAGACAGGGCAGTGAATTCATAAGGCCAGAGACAGTGAAGTAAGAGTCAAAGTGAGAGAAAGGACATGAGCAAACAGAAACCCCATCCATCAAAACATGAGTGAGACCTGAGGTCGGCAGGGAGAAGGGGAGGTGGAAGTATCAAGCTGCACTGGCCCATGATGGAGACTGGTAAAGCTGTCCTTCTGCTCCAGAGGCTCCTCTTCCTAACCGAGCCTGGGGTCCCTGAGGGTCAGGTCCTGCCTGACATTCTATAGTTATCTATTTACTTCTTTCTCTCCTTCACTGATTGGAGAGCTCCCCAAGGGCACTGTATAATTCATCACTTTACGGTGTGTGTAATAGAATGCCTGCTGTTCAGTAGACATTCACACACACAAGCACGTGCACACACACACACACACAAACACATGTATGTGTGTATATACAAATGAATTAAAAACTGAATGATTTTCTCTTATTATAAAAGCCCTCCAAGTCTTTAAATCTTACTTAAAATAAATTCTTAAAATATTAGATTTCAGAAAGCACTGTTCGGGTTGTATAATCTCATAAAATCAGTAAAAATAAGCATATAACTATTTTTATATTGGACACGACCATTACCTAATTCAAGTGTGTACGTAAGACCTGGAGTTGTATCTCCAAGGACTGTCTGGCCACACGAAGTTGCACTACGCTGATTACTCAACACAGAACCCACCCTTCACTGTCTAGCTTGCCTTGAATGTTCCACTAAAGCCGAAATGAGTTAAGTGATTAAGGGGCATGGTTCTCATCGCCAACTGCATCTGAATCCATAGGTTTCTGTTCAGCAGCTACCGGCTAATACTGGCTTTGTCCGTTTTACCTCTAAGGTAACGTAGGGGCTTAGATCCACGTCACAGTTTCAAAATGGAGCAGGTGAGTTTTCTGTAATCACTATTAAAATGAACAGCAGATTTTAGTACTGGAACCCATTCGGGTCTGCAGCATGGTGCTTGCCTGGTGTGGTCTCTAGAATGAAGCGGGGCTGTTGGCGAAAGCCTGTAATGAGGTCATAGTGCTCCTCATTACCTCATCCAATTTTATAAATGAAGACTCCAGTGTCTGCCAGTTTCTTAGTCAGGCCATCGTTATTAATACCTACTGAATAGTACTGAAAAATGCAGTTTTGTCTAACTCTAATTATGATGGTCTCTCTGGCTTCGTGTCTAAATACATGACTACATAACCACAGAGGGTCACAGATGGTGAGACCTGGTGGTTGGGGATCAACCGGATTCAAATTCTAATTCTGTCATTTACTGGCTGGATGGGGATGTGCAAGTCTAACTCTCCCCAAGCGTGAATAATTTGAACTCTAAAATGGACAGGTGAGTTCTTTCTTACCCTTTATATGCACAAGTATGTATCTTCTGTAAAGCTCGTATTGATAACCCAGGAATATAGGCATCCATTACTCGCTTTACACGTATTGATAACCCAGGAATATAGGCATCCAATACTTGCTTTACACAAAACTTTTTCATTGTTTTATTAATACACATATTTTTTTATTTTGAATATTTATTGTCCTCTATTCTCATTAATTGAAAACTTTATAATATTCCATTTTAATCAGATGAATGAATAAATGACCCATTCCATATTTTAGAGGGAAGCAAGACATTAAGTTTGAAGAAACAGTGTAGGGATAGGCATGAAGTCAGGTTGGGAGAGGTTACTTGAAGTTTGTAATGTTTGTACCCCATTTATAAAACCTTTTGTATTAAATGTTATTAAACATATTACATTAGCTATAACTTCAAAGGTAGTGGAAAAATCAAGAACGGAAAAAAGTAAGACATAACAATAATGTAATGTATTTCATTCATTTAACTGGTTGTTTGGTGTCCTATGATATAAACCTTTATCAGCTGAGATTGTTAATAGTTTAGACAGAATGTTTAGACATAGTGTTTGAGTCCATTTTTCTATTGTTGACAACTGAATATCCTTCACTGGGTAATTTGTAAAGAAAAGAGGTTTAGTTAGCTCATGGTTCTGGAGGTCCCAAGTTGAGGGTCCACACTTGGTGAGGGTCTTTTTATGGTGGGTACTCTCTGCAGAGTCCTGAGGCTGCAGAGGGAACCATAAGATAAGGGCTTACACGTGTAACTGTGTCAGTATAGGTCTTGTTTTCTATTACTAAGACAGTGGGATTTAATCATGGGACCACACCCTGATGATTTTCTCTATTCCTAAACACTTCCAAAGGCCCCACCTTTCAACGGTCAGATCAGTTCTCGGCCTTCTTAATACCTTCACAACACAATCAAAGTTCAACACAGGAATATTATGCAGACACGTTCAAACTATATATAGAACATAGGTTAGGCAGTATTTATTTTTAATTTGCCAGAGGATTCATGTACTCTCCAAAGAGAGAAAAACAGAAAGAGAAAAAGTGAGAAAATACACCCCATGGAGAATGGTCATGCTACAATCCCTTCTCATCCTTCTTTCCCTTTTTCAGGTCCCAAACCTGGTGGTTTGGTTTCTCACTTTCACTCTCTCTCACTCTCTGTCTCTCTCTGGTCAAATTTAAAATAATAATAATAATAAATTAAGTAATTATTTAAAAAAGAATTAGTCTAATCATAAAAGAAAAGAATAATAAAATGAAAATCATTATTTTACTTACTTTCTCTTTCCAGAATAACTATTTTAATAGTTTTCTTCTTGGGCATCCTTTTATTTATTTTCATAATAATATTTACTTTTAAAATTTTAATTGACACATAAAATTACATACCTGCAGGATGTATGATATTTTGATATACAGGCATATATTTCAGAATTGCTAGTTAAAATGGGCACTATTTCACATACTTACAATTTTTGGTGTTGAGATCATTTAAAATCTACACTCTAACAATTTGCAAGTATACAACACAGTGTTATTAAATATAGTCATCAAGTTGTACAATAGACCTCCTGAATACCTTCCTCTTGTTTAAATTAAATGTTGTACCTTTTGACCAACATCTCATTCTCCATCTCCACAAGGTCTGCCCTAGGTAATCTCCACTCTACTCTCTGTTTCTATGAGTTTGCCTTTTACAAAATTAGAATATAAGTGAAATCATGTGGTATTTCTCTTTCTGTGCCTAACTTACTTCATTTCATTTTGCATAATGTCTTCCAAATTCATCCATGTTTTTGAAATGTTCCTTACTATTTTAGTGTTGAATACCATTCTATTCTATTCTGTGTGTGTGTGTGTGTGTGTGTGTGTGTGTGTGTATCTATTCAACCATTGATGGACTTTTAATTCCATACCTTGACTAATATTAATAGTGCTGCAATAAACATGGGGATGTAAATGTTTCTTCAAAACACGGATTTTATTTCTTGAATATAGGCCTACAAATGGAATTACTGGATCATACAGTAGTTCTAATTTTAATTTTTTGAGGAACCACAATATTTCCCTCCATAGCACCAGGCATCATTTGTGATTAGCTTCTGTGAGTTTGATTTTTTTTAGTGTTTTCAGCCTCTATTTTTCTACTTATGCAGTGGAGGCATGAACAATAAGAGACTTATAGCATGGTATTATTAGGCATATAAATTCAGAACATCCTTATCATGCAACATAGGCCCATACATGGTGGCATAGGCAGTTGGGGCAACTGCTGTGTGATGTTGAAGCCATATAGGAAAGCTCTGGGTTCAAGCAATGGAAATGTCTGAACATACCAGGCATGCTGCAGGACTGGAAAGGCTATGGCATAAAGATCCTTTCAAGAATCTCTCTTTCTCATTCAGAAAATAAATACATAAACAAATGTGGTGAGTACTATTCAATGGTTATAATTAACTATGCAAAATAAGCAGGTAGAGAGTAGAAAATAAAAAAGGCACAATGTTAATTTTCTTACCCTTCATAATAAAAAATAAAATATACTTTTAAGTGGATAAAATATAACATAGATAATATGCTGCTTGTGGGCAGACACAATTAAATTACATTATAAATAATAAAACTCAAGAACTGAAAGTGAAGCAGAGACCAGTGATGGCATAAATTTGTCCAGTTCATTACTTTTTTTAATTTTTGTCTTAGGGTGCATGTACTCACAGGAGAGAGATATACAGAGACAGACACAGTGAGAAGGAAAGTGAGAAATCACACTCCAGAGGAAATGGCTATGCCACAACTGCTTCTCCATTTTCCTCCCAGAATCCTGGGCACACATACACTCATGCCTGGTGTGATTTTGAAGCCACCAGGTGCATTGGACATGCAGCAGCCAACTACAGTTGACCATGTGGGAGTCCAGTGACATAACTGCTATGCCATCTGCTGACTCTACCCACTTCATCTTTGAAAGAGAGATAGAATTTACTTTAATTAGAAAAAGAAGTTTTGGAGTCAGAGTTATTAAGGAGACCATCAAAATGCTTAGAAATGGGAACTTGCTCAGAGGATCTAGCAGGGAAGTACAACTATTTGTATATCTTTGACCAAAAGACAGTCCTACTCTGTTGGAGAAGTTGTCTTCTTTAACCAAACTGTGAATGACAGAAATTCAAGTTTTAATTATCTGCCACTTTCTTACTTTTATTTTTTTAAGATATGCAACCATTGCATTCTACTCTCTAAATAGAACTAAGTCTTTTTTTTTTTTGAAGAAGTTTTTGCTATAGGGCATGTGTGCTCGCCAGACAGACAGAGAGAGACAGAAAGTAATAACCCCCCCCAGGGGGGATGGCCATGCCACAATCCCTTCTTCTCCATTCTCCTCTCGGGATCTTGGGCATGCATGCACATGCGCCTGGTGTGAGTTTAAACCACCGGTTCCAAGACTCAAACCGCGGTCGACTACGTGGGAGTCCAGCAACATAGTCATTACGCTAACTTCTTGTCCCCAATAGAACTAAGTCTTCAATACAGTAACTGTAAATTCATTCTGAATTTTCTAAAATAAAAAACAAACCTTTCATTATTCAAATAAGAAAATGTTACTCCTGTACAACATTGTTGTACTTAGAAAAGAAGGAAAAAAATATTTTTCTACCAATTCTGTGTTGCTGATATGAGAATTTTTCAGATGTCCAGGTTAAATATATTATTTGTTCACTTCCTTTTTGAATCTCTCTGATTTCAATTAGAAATTATTCAAAAGTAATTATTTCTTGAAAAAATATTGTTCTTTCTTGACTTTTATTTTCAGTTTTACTTGTGCAGGTTTATATAATTCATAAATCTTCTGTGTTTTTCATTTTGGTGCATTCTTAGATGTCCACTAATTCATTTATTTCACTCTCATACATAATTGGGAGTTTGGCTGGGTATAGAATTCAAAAGTCAAAATGATTGAAGCATTGCTCTATATTCTTTATTGTAGATCATCATAAGCCTAGTATTGATTTAATTTTTATTCTCTTCCTAGCTATTGTTGGTGCAGTTGTTTCTACTCAGGAGGATTTTTATTCTTGAATTGAGAAGTGCCAGCAATTCCTTCATCTCTGTTACTCTTTTCATTTTGTATGTTTTATTTTTGAGGTTCTCTCATCAATGGATTTCACAGTAACCCTTCTGTTGCATTACATGCTCTATTCTGATCTTTTTCATATGGAATTGAAGCTGAAGTAAATGCAGAGGAGCCAAGTACCTGTGTTGGTGTCCTCCTCGCCCCTCATGCCTGCCTTTCACATATTTTGGTGCTGGAAGTGTTTCTTCTATGGGCTTCAACTGGTGAAAAATATTAGTCCTGTCATTAGTATTTGGATCACAGAGTTCACAGCTCTCTACTTTTGACAAATCTCAATATAGTAACCTTTTAGAAATTCTTCAATCCCCTCATTTTGCTAAAACATTTATTTTAGAGTAGCTTTATGTTATGATTTACAACAAAGTATAAACTATAGTATAGATGTTTATGACAATAGATATGTATCTGAGTGTGTATGCATACATGTGTATATATATATATTAGGTTGCTGGAAAAGTCATGACATATGTTTTCTATATTTTTATGTGTAAAAATGCATGATGACTTTTCTGATAACCCAATACACACACACACACACACACACACACACAAACATACACACACACTCATGCATGTATATAAGAACACATATTTGTTTGTGTGAAATGTGGGACCCTTTTATAAGGGCACTAGTCCTACTCATGAAAACTCTCATCACCTGATATGATTTTTTTATTTTAATATAATCTTTGGAAGAAGGTGAATTTTGCCACCTTGAACCAGAAATCCGCTAAAGTTCTAAAACCAGGGTGAGTCATGGAAAAAATGCAAATGCCATATCTGAAAATTTAACTCTGCACTAAAGGAGTTTGAGGTCTGGGCCAGTAAGCACCTGCAGTGAGAAAAGCACTTCATGCAGTGGGTTCCACTCAGAAGCAGGAGTGTTCCATTTGCATGAATTTGCTCACAGACTCTTAAGAATGACCTTTCTCAAATATCACATGAACTTGCCCTATTTTTTCCAAATCTATTTCCTCCTCCTTCATCATCCTCTCCCAAAGCCTTAAGTCAAAAGAATCTTAGGAAACTGAAGAATCCATGCATTGCAATGCAGGCGGTACCCTAATGAAGTTAAGGTCACATCTGAAGTGAGGTTTCAGATAATAGTGAGGCTACAGGGAGCTGCACACAAAGGAAGGAAAAGCAGCCTTTATTAATGTGCAAAGGAGGAGCCATTTGGCAAAGAACTTGTTATGTCAGGGTTACTGTGTTTATTACTTTTAGGTGGACTAATTTCATTGTAAAAATTAAACCTAATAATTGTGCTTTGCTTTATTTGAGCTCACCGTATTTGTAATGATTTCTCAGGCACTTGAGACTGTAGATTTCATTAAATCCAATGAGAGCATTTGTTTTAGCTTAATAATACACATGAGTCCTTAACAGTAAGTTGCTTATATTTAAACATGATCATGTGAAGAAACTCATAATTGTTATCGCCCATAAAGGCATGTGAAAATGGTGAAACAGGAGTAGTACTTATTGATCCCTCCTCAGCAAAAGCATAATGCATTACTTTAAAAGGCTCGAAAAGGGCAATATCTAATACAAAACTATTGTACATTAAATTCCTACTTCACCGAGTGTACATTAAACGTCTTCTTTCTGAGAAACATCTAGGAAAAGCATTTTAATTCTGTGCATCTCAAGAGCTATTGATATTGCAACATCTTGAAGTTAATGGTTAAAACATGAGATTTCTAGAATTTCAATTCTGAACATGTATTTATGGCTATTGTTAATTTTATTATTCTTTTTGATGGAAATGAGTTTTCAAGGAACTAGTTGGAGAGTTTTAAGGCTATTAGAAGACAGAGAAAAATCAAAGAGTAAAGTCCTCTTTCAAAAGCATTGGGAAACTGATATGATTTTTTAATTTCTAGTAGAATTCTTGTTATTTTTCTTTGATGAGACTGCTTTTCATAGATCTCAATACCTTGAACATTTTCCATTGCATCAATAGAATATAATGAATGTTGATTTACATTATTTTATATGAACCATGATAAAACATTATTGTTTTTCTAGATAGAATTCCACATTTTGTATTTTGGACAGCTTTACTTCTGCCCATCTGAGACACCAGTGTATCTGAATTTTTTGTTTTATGCCATTACTGACTGGACACTGTCAGATGATGACAAATTGTAAGTTGCTGTCCCAAATTGGATATTAGTAATCTCGATGAGAAGTGGAGGGGTGATATGTATAAGTCACCAAGTTGCCCCCAGCTGCTCAATCCCCCACGCTGGATACAGAAAATAGGAGATAAGAACAAAATCGTCCTTTTAAGGTCTGTGGTTCTTGTGCGCAGTGCCCACCTGAAATGTTCTCTTGTCCTAAGAGCATTCATTCTAGTGTCATCCTTTCCTATGACATCATGTTAATGTATAAATTTGGGCCCCAAGATTTGACACTCTTGATGACTTCTGAGTATGAGGAAAATAACTGCTGAGGTTGCATCTCTTACAATTCAGCTTGCTCTTCTGAGGGAGAAATTTCATGGCAGAACGTGAGGACGAGGTGTGGGCAGTCATGATGAGGTGAATATCTCGAATCTCACCTTTGAAAGAGTGGGTGTAGAAACTTACAAGGCATGCTGAGGTCATGAGCCCTCTTGGGGCCCACCCTGCGTCATTTCTGCCTGCTTGTGATTCCAGCCCTTGCTGTGGAGACCAACTGCATACTCGTGTCCGTGAGAGCATCTCTCCTGATCATTTGTTTTGAGCCTGGGAAGCCCTCAAGCTTGGAATCCAAATGAATGCCTCATGGGGCAACCATGAATGGATAGAGAGGAGCTTCCCCTTTTGGACAGCATTTCAGTTTTCTCTTGAACGCTAAGAGGGTACATGCTTCTGAAGTGAGCACAGGCTTTCCCCAAATATATCCGTTTGTAGTTATTTCCATGCATTAGGTAGCACTGGGCCAGAGGGACTTCTGCCCCACATCAGACCAAAGGGGTGGGAAGAAGGTCAGACCTGACTAGCAGAGGCCAGGGACTCCTCTGGCCCGCCTTGCTGGTGCTCCTTCTGCTCTCCCTAGGGGGTTCCGGTGGCACTGAGTACCAGTGTCCCTCATTAGTGAACATCCTACAACTTCCTTTGTGTTTTACCCTTCCCAACCCACACTCTCGGGATCATTTTCCAAGATAAACCACCTGCACAGAAACCTTTATAGAAATGGGAAGATGCAGAATGGCTACTGGAGGCTGGGCCTCCTCAGGTGAGAATTAGAGGGGTATTTATCAACAGAAACAAAATTATAGATAGATAAGAGAAACAAGTTCTTGTGTCATAAAATACAGCAGAGAGAATACAGTTAGCAACAACCTACTGTACATCTCAGAATAACTGAGAAAGAGAGTCAATTCAGAAGAGAATTATGAATGCTTCAAACACTAAGTGGTGACAAATGGGTGAAATGATGGGTCTAATTACTCTGATTTAATCATTATGTGTTGTAATTCATATGGAAAAATCACATTGTACCTCCCCAAACATGTACAATTATCGTATGTCAAGGAAAAAAAAGTCAATTGTGCTGTGGTTTGACTTTTCCTTGTGAATGTGGGCATTTTGCAAAAGGAATTTTTTCTCCAAATTTAATGGACAGAATCCCACAGTGCATCATAGGTCACTGCTAGTTAGGTGTTTCAATGAGATGGTTCAATTTATTTGGTTCAGCATTTTAGCTGCTTAGTAGTAATTACTAGGCATAACCAGGTGACTTCAATGATTAGGGCTGGCACATATTGAAATCTTATTATGTATAAGGCTGTGTACAGATTTTCCCATGCATTACTACAACATTGAGAAGTATTATTGGACCCATTCCAATAATGAAGAAAGCAAAAGTTAGAGAAGATAGGCAATTTATTTCATGTTGAGCAGTTAGAAAGAAAATTTGCTGGCTTATAACTCATCCCACCTGCCTCCCAGACCCATGGTCTTAGCACCTGGACCATTTTCCCTCTTCTAGGCAAGCAATAGAAAAGGGCATAAACCTAACACAGAACAAAACTCTGTAACAAATGAAGCTGGCACATTGGGGCATCAACTGGAAAGGAAACAACCCTACTCATGGATTACATTCTGAAAAAAGTAAATTCTACAATAGATTAATTTAAACTTCATGTATAAGAAAGTAAAAACTAAAAACTGGTGCAAAAATAATCTAAGAGAATAATCAAGGGCCTAGGTGGGAAAAACTCTCTCACTGAAATGAAAAACCTCAAAGTTATTGATACAAGGTATATCCCTGTGAAAATTCAAATTGAAATAATAAGAAATTGGTTTGGTTTTTCAAAATGAACAGAAAAGAGAAAAAACAAGTAACTGTAATATTCAAACAGTTCTTAAAAAGCAAAAACCCAGATCAGTGAAAAACACTGACAAATGGTATGTATTGTGTGCACAGGAGAACAAACCCATGAGAATAAGCAGGAAATGTCAAGGTAATAAAACAACGAGGCATCATACTGCGCCTCATCAGATCACAGGGGTGAGAAGAAGGCCATACCTGACTAGCAGAGCCACATGACCGTTATCGGCGAAAACACAAAGTGTTAGAATGTTTTTGGAAAGCACAAATCGGTGCTGTGAGCCTTTATACTGTAGCAAAACAATCCCTTGAGGTCAAAAAAGTTATATGATTGTCTACTGTCGAATTGTTGCTGGGCTAACATATAGTAGATCAATAGTAAGAAATGGTAGTTATTCATATTACAACAGAAATCACTAGACATAAATCAAATTATTTACTATGAAAAGCAAAACACACCAAAGTATATACGTAATGATCTCATTTTTATAATGTGTACATGCATGTCCGCATATGCATGCATTATATAACTATATTAGCATGGAAAATGTAAATATATTTTAGATTGTAACATGCATTTCCTGGGTTAGTTTGTTGATACAGTTGTTTTTTTATTTATTTTTTTTTCTTTTTGCTATACGGTGCATGCGCTCGCCGGAAAGACAGAGAGAGACAGAGAGACAGAAAGCGAGAAATCACCGTCCAGACAGATGGCCACACCGCAATCCCTTCTCCTCCATTCTCCTCTCAGGATCTTGGGCACGCACACACACACACTCGGCGTGATCCAGGACTCAAACCGCGGTCGACTACATGGGAGTTCAGTGACATAACCATTACGTTAACTGCTGGTCCCTTCAATACACTATTGAGAATGGAAGAAATGTGTAACAGAGATAGAAGGCAAACAATAAAATAAAGGAGAGAAACTTCCGGTTCCAGCCTTCCTCTCTCTTTTTGTGCAGATAGCAGGCCCGCAAGCATGGTGAACGTCCCTAAAACCCACCGGACCTTCTGTAAGAAGTGTGGCAAGCACCAACCTCATAAAGTGACACAGTACAAAAAGGGCAAGGACTCTCTGTATGCTCAGGGAAAGTGGCATTATGACAGGAAGCAGAGTGGCTGTGGTGGACAGACTGAGCCTCTTTTTCGGAAAAAGGCAAAAACTACAAAGAAGATTGTGCTGAGGCTGTACGCTGCTTGCCCCGGCTCTCACTCCTTCACTCAGGAAACCCGTTCGGCTGTCCCCCCGGGTCAGGACACGAACTGGGAGGAGATGAGAAGAGAAAGGGTCACGTGATCCAGTTTTAAGCCTCATCTTTTCTGTTATGAAGATGGCAAAATCCTGAGGTGAATGTTCACCTCATTTGATTACAGTTGGTCTGTTTGTAAGGGAACAAAGTAATCAATAAAATACCCCTTTCGGGGAAATTTGATTCATGGTAAAAAAATAAATAAATAAATAAAATAAAGGAGAAAAGAAAGGAAGAGAAGATCGCAGTAGAATAAAAAGCATGAATGACAAGTTCACATTTATTTGGTTATGTAGAATAACAAACTCCAAAAAATGTTCAGTAATAATATGTCAAATTTCTCATCATAGAAATTATTGGTAGAATTCTAAACATCAAATTACCTCTTTTTCCCTGTGTTTAATAAATGTAAATACTGGCTTTATGGCTCGTCCTTACACATTTATTAAACTTTCTGAACCTTACTAAAGGCTTTTCAAAATTCCCTGAGCAGCACATACTTTCTCTCTTACAATTTCCTTATGCTCTGACAAGCTTTGTTATGGCCTATGCCATGATCTACTTTATTTGTCATCATTGTTTTTTGATGTCTTCTTATGATTAAGATTTATCTGCATCATAGCCTTATAGACTTTTCAAGAGAATTTGGCACTTTTCATATAGTAAAAGTATAATAAGTTGTCATTTCAAGATTCATCTATATATTCAACAAATATTCTAAACCCATTGTTAGGATTTGAACGTGTCTTCCGGAGTTCATGCTTTGGAAACTTAATCCCCAGGAAAACAGAGTTGAGAGGTGGGATCAGCCTTTCTCTCATGGATGGATTAATGCTGTTTTCATGCTAGTGAGCCAGTTATTCTGATAGTGGGTTCGTTATGAGAATGAGTTTGGCCCCTCTTGCTCTTCTGTTACTGTTCTCTCTTGTCTTTCTGCCTTCCAGCATTATAAGAGGAGGCAGCATGAAGACCCTTGCCAGGGGCTAGTGCCGTGCTCTTGGACTTCACAGCTTACAAATTTTTGTTTGTTATAAATTATCTGGTCTCTGCTATTCCATTATTGCAGCACAAAACAGAGGACAGCGCTTCTTATATGCAAAGTTCTGGCTAAGCATAGTAGATATTATACAAATGAAACATGGAATTCTTGAGGAATGAGTGTCTCGGGTCAGCCAGTAGTAGTGTGGTAGTTGAGGTGTCTAGATTCCACATGGTGGACTCTGTGGTTCAAGTCCTGGATCCCATAGCCTGAGAAGCATGTCAGGTGCAAAGTAGCCAGGGGAAACTTTCTCACTTTCTCTTCTGTCTCTTTCCAGTAAAGACATATACCTTATGGAAAACTTTTTAAAAAGCATATTAACGTGTCTCCTGATAAATTTGATGGGACCAGCAGATGGCATAATGGCTACATCGCTGGACTCTCATGTAGTTGACTGTGATTCAAGTCCTGGACCCGGTGGCTTAAACTCATGCCAGGCATGTCTGTGTGCATGCCCAAGATCTTCAGAGGAGAATGTAGGAGTAGGGACTGCGGCATGACCATTCTCCCAGCGGGTGATTTCTTGCTTTCTGTCTCTCTGTCTCTCTCTGTCTTTCTGACAAGCGCACATACCCTATAGCAAAAGATCTCTCAAAAAAATTAACATGAGGGAACCAGCAGTTAGCATAATGGCTATGTCGCTGGACTCCCATGTAGTCGACCACGGTTTGCGTCCCAGACCCGGTGGCTTAAAACTCACACTGGGCGTGTGTGCATGCATGCCCAAGATCCCGAGAGGAGAATGGAGGAGAAGGGATTGCGGCGTGACCATCCCCCCGGGAGGTGATTTCTCACTTTCTGTCTCCATGTCTCTCTCTGTCTGGCGAGCGCCCTATAGCGAAAAACCTCTCCAAAAAAAAATTAGCATGTCTCCTGATAAATTTGATTTGTAAGACTCAAACCATTCATGATAACACATGAATATGTTGCTTTAAAGTTTTATAGTGTTCTGTGACCTCAAAGACCACGGTCAGCTGTACATCCACACATGAAGGTGTACACATAGATATGTTGTATGAGAACATAATTTGCACACTATTTAAATTATGAATGTTTCTTAAAGGTAAAAATTTGTATGTTAGGTATTTGGATCTCCATGGTCGAGATATGCAAGACCAGTTTTGTAAAATCTCATTAAAATTAAAATGCAAGGAACCAAAAAAAGTAAGAAAAGTTTTAATTAGTCAGTTTAGATTTCCCGATATTTTGTTTGATAATATTAGAAATTTTATTTGCCTAGGGAATAGCGGTTGTTTTGAATTATGCACTATTCTGATCAAGACACTGGTTTAATGAGGTGTTAGCTCATGAAATAGTGTTACAAGTTTATAGACGGTAGAGGATTACCATTAGTTAATGTTCAGTGAAAAATGTAATTTAACAGACAAAAAACTGAAGGATAATTTTGCAAATCCCCTCAGAAATGACGATTTAGTAGTGAACATATCTAAGAAGTTTGCTACAAACTTCAATTATTTCCAGGTAGCCACAGAAAA
The DNA here is from genome assembly GCF_000334495.1 of Tupaia belangeri chinensis. NCBI lineage: Eukaryota > Metazoa > Chordata > Mammalia > Scandentia > Tupaiidae > Tupaia > Tupaia belangeri. The sequence continues at coordinate 8,250,805 of NW_006204133.1, read as the reverse complement.
GAAAAGGAGGTGAAAAAACACAGATAACCCTTTATTTGCAAAAATGACTTCGCAAAGCAATCATTTATAAGTAAATATCTTCTTTCCTTTAATGTTAGCAGTATTTCCACCAGTTTTTCTTGACTCAAGCATGAGTTGCTGTCTTACTACATGCATCCTAGGAGATATGGTTGTAATTGTGTCCACTGAAGAAACAGATCTTTCTTGCCTTTGATTCCATAATTCGCCCACTTTAAGCAACTGCTATCTTGAAAAACAATGTCAGAGTCACCTACAGATCCTTTGGCCCATGGTTGGGTGGTAGAGAGAGCACAATGCAAACTAAGGTTGTTGCTGGCTAGGAGTGGGATCAGCGCTAACTGCTGACCCTGAGGGATTAATGTATTTAGGTCACTAGGCCATCAGTCTTCCTTTAAGGAGCTTGGAAAACATGAACCCTTTTAGATCCCGCATAGAGAGCTGAACCCTCAGCAGAGAGATCCAATTTTATCCCATTGCTAGGCTGGTTCAGGGAAGGTCAAGGACAGGAATGTGAATGAGAGGGACAGGTAACATGGAGAACAATGGCAAGCTTTTCTGTATGTTATACAGAAAAAGATTAAATGCCTTTGCTATATAAAAGCATTTTTACCTTTCTCTGCCTCCTTCTAACTTTCTGAAAAGAGTTTAAATTAGTTCTTTGGCAATATACCATCATTAGCTAAGGAAATATAGACAAAGATCTAATTTGGATAGACTGGAGTGAATCATGCACAGGAGTTCAGAAGATTTCCTATATGCCAAACACGATTCTAAACAGTCTGTACCAACACTCTCACTTAATATGCACAATCTCTGTAATGTAGACATTGCTAATTTAACGATTTCACAGTTGTAAAAACTGAGATAGATAGAAGTTAAGTTTCCTATTAAAGCCACGCAATTATTGAGAGGTGGAAATATAAGTAAAGACTTTTAAGGTCCGAGGGCTAATTTCTGAGCTTGCAATCTGGAGTGCTGTCTATGTGTCCCTGCACGTGGGAGTGCAATAGCGAGTCAGTGGAAGTGATGGTAAGAATTGCTAATGTTTATAGAATGCTCCATTTTTTTTTCCTTTTCTTTCATTCATTCTTTTTTTTTTCCAATTTGTCAGATCATGTGAGTACTTGCCAGAGAGAGGGAGGGAGCAATTTCTTCATTTTGTCAGGATTTAGAGCATGCACACAAACATGCCCAGCATGTTTTTCAAGCTGCAGGAGCCTGGATTCAAATTCTATGGTCAGCCATGTGATATTTGGTTCTCTTAACTACCAGGCCACAGGGCCGGCTCTGGCATGTTTAATACCTTCTATATGTCTCCTGTCTCCTAACAGCAGTGAACACATTAACTCCTTTCATCCTGCTAGTACCCTTTGAGTTGGTGCTCAACTTCCCTACAGAAGAAGCAGCTAAAGCAGTGAGATTCATGAGTTGTGAAGTTATTCAAGAGTAGGTGACTTAGTGTCCCTGTGCTTGTATTTTTTTGAGACGTTTTTCCTGTACTTGATTTTGAGTTTAATTCCATTGTGGTCAGAAAAGGGGCTAGATATAGTTTCTATACTTTTTAATTTGTAAAGGATAGTTTTGTGCCCTATTATATGGTTGATCTTTGAACATGTCCCATGTGGGGGTGAGAAAAAAGTTTATTTTATGGCTGTTGGTTGTCTGCCAACTCCATTTGGTTAATGGTATCATTTAAATCTTTAACTCTTAATTTTTTTTTTATTGGTCTAGAAGAGCTGTCTAGACGCAGCAGTGGGTGTTAAGATCCCCAATGTAATCATTGTGTGTGCTGCAGTCTATCACTCCCTTTAGATCTAGCAGCATATCTTTCGTGTTTCTGGTGCTCCAGTGTTAGGTGCATAAATATTTATACGTTTTATATCTTCCTGGTGAGATAGCCCTTTTAGTACTATATTGTGTCCTTCTTTGTCTTAAAGTCTATTTTGTCTATATCAGTATTGCAACTCCAGTCTGATTTTGGTTTCTGTTTACATGGGATATCTCTTTCCAGCTCTTCACGTTCAGTCTATGCATCTTTCTTAGTGAGATGTGTTTCTCTTCAGTAAAGCTCTTCAAACACTGATACATTAACTAATTATGTAGGTAATATTCACCCAGACTTATGAACAAAAACTAAGCCTAAACTAATTAAGAAAAATACAGGATGTATCAAAAAAAGAATCTTTAAAAATAAATTATTTTTGTTTTAGCATTTTGAATTTATCTTCTCATCCTTTTCTTGCCTGCATTGTTTCTGTTGAAATGTCTGATGTTAGCCTAATCATATAACTTTTGTAAGTAACTTAATACTTCTCTCTTGCCATTTAAAGAATACTGTCTTTGTCACTGATTTTTACCAATCTGAGTATGATGCAACATGGAGTGGATTTGTTTAAATTAATACAATTTAGTGTTCTTTGTGTTTCTCTTATCTATAAATAATTATGTTTCTGTAAGTTTGGAAAGCTTTTAGATAGTATTTCATAAAAGAAGTTTTCTTTCTTTTTTTTGGAGATGTTTTTGCTATAGGGCGTGTGTGCTCACCAGAAAGACAGAGAGAGACAGAGAGACAGAAAGCGAGAAATTGCCCCCCAGGGGAGATGGCCATGCCACAATCCCTTCTTCTCCATTCTCCTCTTGGAATCTTGGGCACACACGCACACGTGCCCGTTATGTGTTTAAGCCACCGGTTCCAGGACTCAAACTGCGGTCGACTACATGGGAGTCCAGCGACATAGCCATTACGCCAACTGCTGGTTCCCATAAAAGGGGTTTTCTATGCCTTTACCAATCTCTTTGCCTTCTGGGATATTGATATTACAACTATTTGAATGTTCATTGTCATCTAATATACTTTATGTTGCCTTCAGTGTTTTAGTTATTTTAACATTCTTTTTGGTGGATTTTTGGGCACACATGCACAAGCACCTGTTGTAATTTTCAAGCCTCCACTGGGTCGGGACTCAACCGTTGGCCTTGTGGGAATCCAGCATCTTAACCACTTGCTGGCCCTTGTATGATTTCTTTTATTTCTTTTCTTTTCTTTTTTTTTTATGGTATGTATCTCTATGGAACTTTTATTTCATGTCATGGAATGATCATCTCATCTCCTGAAATAGATTGTTTTCTCTTGCATTTCATTGAGTTTGGTTGCAATGAATATTCTTCAGACATTTCTGTGAATTCTTCTGTGTTGGCCATTGTTGGTGAGGAAACATTATGTTCCTTTTAGGGGAGAGGTGTTTTATTTTTAAATTTTTCTCATATTTCTTGTGTCTCTACATTGGCTTCTAGGCATCTGGTGTAGTTTTTTGTTCTTCCTAATTTTTTGAGTAGGTTCTGTAATGCTAGAGGGGAAGAGCAGCCCTAGGTCCTAGGCATATCCCTGGCAAAGGGCTGCATCTTTCTCAGATCAGAGTCAGGCTAGCATAGCCTGTATTGGTGTAGTTCACTGAGGTATGATGGTGCTGTATTGTGAGTGACATCAGTTGGATCAAGTAGCCATTCCCTTGACCTTGAACCTGATGGGAGAATGAGTGCAGATTTGCCTTCCCTGACAGACAGGGAATCATGCTGGGGGACACTTTTGATTCCTTTGCTCCCTGTGGGCTATAGAAACCTGATTTTAGACAAAGCTTCACCTGTTCTTCGGACTGCAAGGAGGTAAAACTCTGTCAGCATGGGGTGGAAATGAGACAAGAGGTTTAGTTTTTTGTTTGTTTGTTTGTTTTTCCCTGAGTCTGTTTGCTCTTGTTTCCCTACGATATGTGTTAGCTCTGTACTAATTTCCTCATCTTGTAGGGGTGGATGGGGTAGCTGGAATCCACAGTGGTAGTCTGGGATTCAGTGTTTCAGAGGAGAGATTCTCTCATTTTTCTCCTCTGGAAGGAAAATTTGGGAGTTTGAGGGTGCTCTCCAGAGTCTCACTAGTTTCAGGAAGTTGGCTCCTCTGTGCATTTTCAAGAAGAAGCATGCACTCCGGAAATTCCTGCCAACTTCTTATCCCCCCAAAGCCCAGCTTGATTCCTCTGTGTACAGAGGCTGCTCTCAGGCAGTGGTCACACCTGGGTACCTGTGGGCTGTGTAGGTGATGGTGATAGTTCCTCACCTCAGTCAGTGTCCATGTTTCCCTGGCTTACCCCAGCCTCTCTGGTCTGGATACAGTTGGGAGCTGCACCAGGGTTGCAGGGAAACTGGGGGTTGTGGTGCATGAGTATAATCTGGTGGCATCAGCACGGCCACAGGTGGTGCCCTCTGAGCCTCTTCTATTTTTTAAATTGGTATATTAGTATGAATACTTCTTTAAATATGTGGTAGAATTCGCCCAGGAAAACCAACTAGGTATGGAGTTTATTTATAATTTAATCTCTATAATTTTGATAAGTCTATTTTCCTATTTCTTCTTGAGAAGGTTTTAGTAGGTTTTGTCTTTCTAGGAATTTTTTTCATTTGATAGCTAACATATTGAAATTAGTTCATATTATTCTCTTATAATTCTATTTTCATAAGGGCATTGGTAGTAACATTCTCTCTTTCATTCTATTTAGTTCTGTCCTTTCCATCTATCTTCCCCTTCTCTTTATCCTTCTGTTTATGTCTCATTCTATCCCTGTTAAAGTTTTGTCAATTTTGTTAATCTTTTTAATTAGTCAATTTTGGTCTTGTTAATTTTATCTATTCTTCTATATTATTTAGTTTATCAACTTATATTCTATAGTCTTTATTGTCAACTTCTTGCTTCAAGTTTACTTTGCTTTTCTTTTTCAAGTTGTTGGGGGGAGAGTTAAGTTATTTATTTGAGATCATTTTTCTTCCAAAAGGTAGATATTTAGCATCTTATGCCTTCATTTTCACTCAAAGCATTTTCTAATCTTCCTGTTACTTATTCTTCGACTCCTTTGTTTTTTAGACATTTGTTAATTTACATTTGTGCATTTCTCAAATTTCTGTTATTTTGCTTCATTGTGATTGAAAAGAATAATTCATATGATTTAACTTCTTTTAAATTTACTGAGGCTTGTTTTATGGACTAGGTTATGGTTCATTTTAGAGAATAGTCAGTGATTTCACCATTCTTCTGCCCAAGCTTCCCCATGTATTTGATGTTGAATTTTACTTCAATTTTAGCTAACTGCATATTTCTCTGATAGGAATTTTTAATTTTTTTTTAAATTTTTGGTTTAGTTATGGGACATGTGCACTGGCTGAACGGAAACAGAGAGAGAAAGGGAAAGTGGGAAATCATTCCCCCTCCCCCAGGTGGAATGGCCATCCTACAGTCCCTTCTCCTCCATTCTTCCCTTGGGATTTTGGGCATGCATGCACATATGGTCAAACCACCAGGTCTAAGATGTAAACTGTGTACTTGGCCTTTTAGAATCCAGCCATCTTATCCTCAATGCCACCTGTTGCCTGCTGGCCCTGATAGGGGCTTTTTTAAAATTCATGTCTTATCCTTCTTATTGCCTCAAACTAGATCTTATACAGAAATATTAAAATAAGATAGTAAGCATTTGCTTTGATATAAACAAGTTTTGAAATCTATGCACTATTTTTCTATAATGCACATTTCCCATGAATATTTTGCAAACCTCTCATATTTAAATATGATTTAATGAGATATCATCCTTGAGTTGATGCTGAAATAAGTTGCGATTCATGAGAATATTAATATGGGGTGAATGCATTTTGTATGGGTACACCTGATGGACATGGATCCTTGGGAGCAGAGGAATGACTGCAGCAGGCTGAATAATAATCATCCAAAGACATCAGGAGCTAACTCTTGAACCCGCAAGTGCCACCCTCCCACAGAAAATATTTTTTGCATACTTGCTTAAGTTGGCAATCTTAACATAGGGAGGTCATCCTGGATTATCCGTATAGGTTTCAAATTTGATCATAGCTGCCCCTATGAGAGAGGTAGAGGAGGGTTTGACATACAGAAACAGAGGAAGCATTGTGACTGAAAAGGCACAGATGGAAGGAATGCCATCACCAGTCAAAGTGACGTCAGCAGCCACCAAAGGCTGGGAAAGGCAGACTCTGCCTCCACCCTCCAGTGCCTCAATTGTAGTACAATTGATTTTGGTTTAACAAGATTGATTTCAGACATTTGACTTGCAGAAATGTGAGAAAATAAATTTGTGTTGTTTTAAGACCACTCATATATAGTAATTTCTTAGGATGTCCTGAGAAAATTAAAATGCATAATTATTATAACTTTGTCTCCTTTCAATCTTTTTCTATTTTCAGATCTGAGGCTTCTCTCCTATGTATGGGATACACTTAGAGTTTGAATTGAAACTGAAAAACTATCTTTTGATTGAATGTTTTACTTTGTTCACTGTTAATGTTATTTTTGATATATTTGGATTTATTTATGTCATTTAATATTTTTGTTTTCTCATATGTTTATCATTTCTCCTTATTATTAAGTGAATATCTTTAGTGTAACAGTGTAATTATCTAATCAATTATCTGATCATTTATTATTTTGTGAAAGAATTTGCTATAAATATTGTGGCATGGCCATCCCCTCCAGGTGGTGATTTCTCCCTGTCCCTTTCTTTTTCTCTGTCTCTCCCGTGTGTGGACGTGCCCTATAGCAAAAAATCTGTTACAAAAGAAAAAAAAATAGACATTAATCTCTTAATAACATTGTCACAAATATATCCCACAAATAGTGAATTCCTACAGTGTTTTTCTTTATTCTTTTTTTAAGAAAAGAGGAAGAGACAAAAGGAGAAACTTTTTTCTTTTAAGTAATTATTTATTTAATTTTATTCATTATTATTATTTAATTTGCTATAGCACACATGTGTTCAACAGAGAGAGAGAGAGAAAGGAAGTGAGAAAGCAAGCTTCCAGATCTGGAACTTAAACCACAGCCATCCATGTAGGAGTCCAGTGCTGTAACCAGCATGCCGCCTGCTCACCTCTTTCTTTATTCATAACATAGCTTGTGTGCATGCATATGAGAAAGAGAGAGAGAAAAAGGAACACCCTCCACAGGGTTGGCTCATGCCTCAATCCCCTTCCTCCAGTGCTCTAGCTGTTGGGGCTGGGTACTTGCCTATCAATCTGGCATATGTCAGGCTAAGCAGACCAAGGATTTGAACTATGGTTGAGTATGGAATCCAGCCTCTTTTGAGCCATGCATTATTGCTGGACTACGGAGTCAACCCCGAATTCTTAGTTGTGTCTATTTAAATACACATTTACACTGTGACAGGCACATGATGTTTCTTGTTTTCTCACTGCACTGTCTTGACAATCAGCGTGTGTTTCTAAGAATTCTACCAAACAATTACATTCAAAGAACGTTTCTATAATAACATTTGAATGTTTCTTTCAAATGATTACAGTTCTAAGCTGTCCCTATAAACTTGAATGATTTACTTTACAGTATAATTCATTCAAAAATAAACCATTCAACACCAATTTTATGCCAGATGGGAGGTAGGAATAGCAATACATACTTTCATGTAATGTGTGTTTATATACGTGTGTGTGTGTTTTCATTTTGTGTACCTTTCACTGGAAGTCCCTGATACAGTATAAGATAGCAGTATTGTTCCACATTCTGTGTTATCTTTGACCTCTGCCACTTGTCAGTCGGTACTTTCTCTCCCAATCCCTTCTCCCTCCCATCATCACCCCTCACCCAAGCTACTGCTAACGCTATTATACTAGTCTGTTAACTGTTGTAGACCCCTGGCAACCAACAGAAATCTGAAGTGAACCACAAGTGTAATATTTACATTAAACTTCTTATTTTGAGATAACTGCAGAGTCACTTTTCCACATCCTCTTGTCTCATTTCCCCCAGTAGTAAAAGCCTACAAAGCTGTAGTAGTCTATTACAGCCAAGATATTACATTACAGTCTACCATTTTTATTCATATTTCTTCAGTGTTGTTTATACTCAGATATGTGTGTGTATGTTGTGCATGTTTAGTTCTATGCAATTTTATCACCTGCTGAGTTATGTATCTATCACCACAGCCAGGATACGGACCCTTCCATCATTCCATCACCACAAGTATGCTTCAGATTGCTTTCATCCCATACCCACTTTTCTTTTTTTTTTTTTTTTTTGGCCAAGATTTTCTAATTTTTGGTTTGTTTTAAGAATCTTTACAGTTGGTTATTGAAGCATTTTTATGATGACTGCTTAAAATTTTGTAAGATAATGACTTCTGATTCATCTCAGAGTTGGTATCAGTTGACTATTCTTTTCTTTCTATTTTTCATTTTTTTGGAGAGGTTTTATTTTTTTGCTATAGGACACGTGCGCTCGCCAGAAAGACAGAGAGAGACAGAGAGACAGAAAGCAAGAAATCACCCCCCAGGGGAGATGGCCACGCCACAATCCCTTCTCCTCCATTCTCCTCTCCGGATCTTGGGCACACGCGCACACACGCCCGCCATGAGTTTAAGTCACTGGGTCCAGGATGTGAACCGTGGTCGACTACATGGGAGTCCAGTGACATAGCCATTATGCTAACTGCTGGTCCCCTTGACTTGTCTATTCTTACAAATGTAATTTTTTGGTTCTTGGTATGATGAGTGACTTTCAATTGTATTCTGGAATTTTGGATAATGTGTAAAAAGACTATGGGGCCAATTTAAATCTCTTGTTTAGCAGGCAGTTACCATGTTGAGTTTAGTCCTCAGATATTAGTCAACTTTTATAAATAATAGTTGAAATATGCCTAAAGTCAGACTTGTGTTCATGGATATGTATATATCAGCTGTGCTTGCTATTGGAAATATTTAGATTAATTAAGATATTTAGTGAATCAATAAAATGTGGGGGAGGAAAGGCATAGAAAGCAACCATAGATACCAGAGATAGTGTGGGAGGAGGGTGGGACATGGCAGAAGGTGAGAGATAGGGAATCAAGGATGGGGAAAAAAGCAAAATATATGGGAAACAAGAAATGGAAAATTATTTTTTGACGATAACACATATGTTGTTGTGCTTGATCGAGCCAATATATAGTGTATTCTAGATGGAAAATCTCATTTTGTATAATGATGTACAGTGAATGAATGTAAATAAATAAATTTAAATTTAAAAAAGAAAAAAGTCACAAAACTGAAAAAAAAATTATGTAACTTTCAGAGCCTTTGTGATGCTATTTTGGTCTCCTTGGTGTATTTGTTGCTGTGACACTCTTCTTGGTTGCTCCTGATGCCATCTGTGAGGAAAGAGTTGTAGGCGAGGCCCCTGATGTTCCTAAGTGGGAGAAGAGAGTCTCTGGCCCATGAGGTCTCCCCAGGCTGGATTGCTTATTGCTTTTGTCTTCAGGTCACCCAGTGCCTTTTGGTGGCAGAGGAGAGTCTTAAGGCTCAGTGGAAAAGGAGAACTCTTCCTTTGGTATTTTATTGCTAGCAGGGCATCCTGTAAATGCTCTTGGGGAGTGCTGATGGGGGATTTATTAATTTCTATCAGTTGGTCATTCTTCCACTATTCCTTTGTGGGGAGGAATCAGTAATCTGCCTATCTGGGCCACTGTATGTTTTCAGGTTGATTTTCAGAAAATGTTGGGAACCAGCAGTTAGTGTAATGGCTATGTCCCTGGACTCCCATGTAGTCGACCACGGTTCGCGTCCTGGACCCGGTGGCTTAAAACTCACACCGGGCATGTGTGCGTGCGTGCCCAAGATGCCGAGAGGAGAATGGAGGAGAAGGGATTGCGGCGTGACCATCCCCCCGGGGGTGATTTCTCGCTTTCTGTCTCTCTGTCTCTCTCTGTCTGGCGAGCGCACACACCCTATAGCAAAAAAAAAAAAAAAATGTTGAGCATATGTTTCCTTCTACTGAATGAGGTTCAGATGGTACCCTGCCACTGTGTTGTACTTTCAGTGGAGTAGCTAATGTTGTTCCCTTACTCTATCCTTCCGAAGAACTCCACTTGGTCACTTCTTACATTATTTCTGGGTTTTAAAGTTATACTTAATGGGAAGAACCATGATTAGTATTTTTGTACACCAGCTTGTTTAGAGCAGAAATATCCACAAATGTAATTTTAAATGTCTAATACTGCTAAAAATAAAAAAAAACTACTGAAATAAATTTTGTTAATATGTTCTATTTAACCCAGCCTATCCAAACTATTTCAGCACATGACCATTATAAAAATAGATGAATGTCACTTTCTTTTTTTCCACACAGCCTTTAAAATTCAGTATATATTTTATACAGACAGCTCATCTCAATTCATACAAGTCTCATTTCTTGTATTCAATAACCTCATGTCAAGAGTGACTACCATATTTGACAGTACAATTCTAGATGCTTTAATTTATTATGTGCACAATAATTACAAGGGGTTCTCAAAAATTTGGTAGAAAATACCAATTATGAAAAAATATTATGCATGTTTTTTTTTAAAAATTTGCACCAAAGTAAACGCAAACATTAATTCCATTTTTCTCCAAATTTTTGCTAGTCCCTTTTAGAATGATCAATTAAAACAACAAAAAAAGTTGGCTACTATCATCGTTGTGCAAAATCTTTCAAAGACTTTTCAATCCATGGAGGAAAAATTTCAAAAATTCTGCTTTCAAAGAATTTCAATGATAGGGACCAGCAGTTAGCGTAATAGCTATGTCGCTGGACTCCCATGTAGTCGACCGCGGTTCGAGTCCCAGATCCGGTGGCTTAAAACTCACGCCGGGCACGTGTGCGTGCATGCCCAAGATCCTGAGAGGAGAATGGAGGAGAAGGGATTGCGGCGTGACCATCCCCCCTGGGGGGTGATTTCTTGCTTTCTGTCTCTCTGTCTCTCTCTGTGTTTCTGGCGAGAGCATGCACCCTATAGCAAAAACATCTCCAAAAACAATTTCAATGATTGGATACAACTTTCCTTTTCTTTCTTTCTTTTTTTTTTTTTTTTTTTTAATTCTTGGTAGCTATTCAAGTTTCAGCTTAATTTTCACTTCCTCAGGAAGGCCTTACCGTATCCCAATCCAATTCAGGTCTCCCAGTTAATACCTCTTATCATGTCTTGTGCCTTACTTGGGTAGCTTTTTTAGTGTTTTACATAATGTCTTTAATTATGTGGCTAGTTGTTTGTTGATTATAGTCCCTTTTAAACATTCTGTTTCATGAGAGTTGGTTCTTACCTACTTTATTTAGTACTGTATGCCCACTTCCAGAACACTACTTGTTCCAATGAAAAAATGAATTTCACTAATTTGAATATGAAAGCCAAAAGCAAAAGTCTCCTTAATCTAAGAAATAAGAATCATAGAAATTGAAAACAATTAGTTTTAAAATTCTCAGGAAATATATTTTATAAATCATGGTTTTATTAAACCTTAGTTTATTGCATGCTTAATAGGCAATACAGGTTATCTTAAATGTTTATTTTGTACTATACTCTGTTCTTAACCTCAAATATTATGTCTAAAAGTAGTATTTGCAATAGAAATGAAAAAATGCATTCCTG
>NW_006204133.1:8229020-8239281 GCF_000334495.1 Tupaia belangeri chinensis | reverse complement strand
TTGCCCATATAATACACATACATGAAAGAATGCTTACTCATAGTTAATATTGGATTGTTAGAAAAGTCATGATGCATTTTTCGTATAGTAAAAAAAAAATCATCATTTTTCTGATGACCCAATAAAAAAATAAAAGATCAAGAAATTTCCTTCTTGGCTTTATACTTGTGTTTTCTTTCATCAGTGAATCTGAATATGATGATTGAAACCAAGTTGAATAACTCCTAGGAAGAAGACAAAGGACAGCACCACTGATTAGTGAATTTCAACTTTGTTTCTAGTATGTCTTCCAAATTGTTTCTTCTAAATCTTGTCCTATGTACTTATTTCCAGCACCTTTGTAAATTATACAGTACAGGGAAGGAATGCTTATTTCTCCCTGAATTTGTATGACCTCTAGTAAACTAAATACCAGAGATTATTTAAGAAGAGAATTAAAAAAAAAAAAAAACGCTGTAGGCTGTTTCAGCTTTTCTTTTAATTTTCTTCCCTCATGTTTTTGCTATTACATGATCCTTCTTCCTCAGTCTACCAAGTAACGAGACAACAGTCTTGTAGCACTGTGCCTGGTATTTGGGATAGACTGGGAATCAAACTCAAGATCCTCAGCATTGGTCAGCAGCATCAAACAGCACACATGACTATGGACAGGCCCTGTTTAATCTTTGCAATGTCATCAGGCCAGATTTTCATTTGGACATCCCTGAGAAAACTGAATATGTGTGTGCACTACTCTATAGTTATCTTCAGTAAATTCTTTTTTTTTTTTTAAAGAGTTTAGTTTTTTTTTCTTCTTCTTTTTTTTTGCTATAGGTACATGTACTCACCTGAGAGACAGAAAACAATAAAGGCCAGAGGTGATAGCCATTCTGCAACCACTTCTCTGTTCTCCTCTAGGGATTTTGGGCACCCACATACACGCAACTAGTGTGAGTTTCAAGCTTCTGGGTCCAGGACCTGAAACATAGTCGACCATGTGGGCATCCAGTGACATACCACTATGACATCTGCTGGTCCCATCTTAAGTAAATTCTTAATCCAGAGTTGACTTTCTCTTTCCATTTTCAGTACATTCTAGATCAATATCTTGAATAGCACCCTCCTACTTACTTGAACTACCCAAGGATTTTAAGTTCTCATTGTTTCTCTTATTCAACTTCTAGTTTGAGTATTATAATAATTCAAATGTTAAAAAAATTCCATATGCAAATTTTAATGGGCTTTGGTTAGTGCCTGATTTATTGGGAAAATATTTATAGATATTTTTAACATGGACAGAGATAGAGAAAAAGAAAGAAAAAGAAAATAAAAATAGAGGTAGTATTAGATATAGATAGATACTTTGAAAGACGGAGCTACACATGCATTGTATATGCGTTTACCCATATTCAATCCTATCTTTATCTTTTTTGATAAGTGGAAACAACAAAGAGGTTTTCACACTACTGGAAATACCAATTTTGAATAGAGAAGAGATTTTGATTGTGTCACATCTGAGTTGATCCAGTATTTCTGAATATGTCATTAGTTACCTCAGGATGCCATAGTCGATACTACTTATTTCCACATGGTAATTATAAAGGTGGGTGATATATTGTTATCAGTTTGGCTCCTTCATATAAGTAAACAAGCTATGACTCTTTTGCTCTTTGAAAACCTTTTTTTCAGGTACATAAAACCCTTGATGCTGACAATATTTCCCTTCACCCCTGGTTTAAAAATACCACTCTAAATGATCCTCTTTAATGAAATTCTGTAGAGTGCCCATCAAGTGCACGCCAAATATTAGGTACACTCCTAGGATAATTTTACCCATTACCAGAGATGGGATTTCCCGTGCAAGAATTATGGTCTCTTGAGACCAAATGAGCTTATACTGAATCCCATTTCGAGTGAGCATTATTGGGTTCTTGGTACAAATCACTTTACGAGTATGAGAACAGTGCATTTTTCTTATTGCTAATTTTTAAATAATTTGAGATGAAACTACAAAGGATATTGAATATGTGTTGGTTTTGGAGTTAAGACTCTCTCATTATCATAACCAAACCCTTTAACAAGCTCCCCCAGAATCATTGTCAGAGGAAATACATGTCTTTCTTTTGCTGCTGGCCAGAGCAAGCAAATTTTTGTATCAATGAAGTCTGCCTTATGGGCACATAGCCAAAATGATAATTTCACACAAACAAAATCAACAAGACAGAAGAGAGGATATCAACTATTGGCAGAAATATGGAGAGCTTACAAAGATGAGTAAATTCTCTCCCAGCAGCATTGAGGTACCTCTGCCAAAGCAAACCATGATAACAAAAGCCTAAAGCACTTTAAAGTATTTATTACACAATTGATTGCATTACACAAGCTTATTAATACATACACATAAACAAATATCCATACATTAAAAGTGATGGTTAAAATTTAATCTGTCACGAGAGTTATAAAAATTTCCCAAACATGGGAGCAGCAGATGGTGTAATGGTTACGTTGCTGGACTCTCATATAGTTTATCGTGCTTCAAGTCCCAGACCCGGCAGCTTAAAACTCACACTGGGCACGTGTATGTGTGTGTCCAAAATCCCTAATAGAGAATGACAGAGAAGGGATTGTGGTGTGGCCATCCTTTCTGGGTGGGCAATTTCTCGCTTTCTGTCTCTCTGGCAAGTGCACACACCATATAGCAAAAAAACTCCCTTAAAAAAAATCCCCAAATGTAAGTTGAGATATTCTTTTGTCTTTCAACCCTAATTGCTTTCAGACCTCTGCTTTTCCAGGAAAAAAAAAAAGTACTAAAACTTTCTCACATAGATTTGAACTTAGCTACAACAGCTGTCTCCCTGTTGCCAACAAAACACAAATTATGCATTGTGTTTTTCAAAACTACTGTGGACAAAAGTGATTTAATCAATTTAAGGCCCAATGAAAGAATCACTTAATTTACGACTTTTGCTGTGCATGTCGACAAAATATGTATAAATTAAAGGGGAGAAAGGGCTTGGAGAATGCAAACAGATAAAAGACATTGACAGTGCAGAGAAAGTTGTTGGTAAATAGTCAATTAGGTGCAAGGAGAAATGACAAAAAATAAATTAATTAAAAAAAATTGAACAGGGACCAGCAGTTAGCTTAATGGCTATGTCGCTGGACTCCCACGTAGTTGACCGCCATTCAAGTCCTGGACCCGGTGGCTTAAACTCACGCTGGGCGCATGTGTGTGCGTGCCCAAGATCCCAAGAGGAGAATGGAGGAGAAGGGATTGTGGCGTGGCCATCCCCCCTGGGGAGTGATTTCTCGCTATCTCTCTGTCTCTGTCTGTCTGTCTGGCAAGCGCACGCGCCCTATAGCAAAAACCTCTTAAAAAAAAAAAAATGAACAGAGTGGAAGGTATGACCTTCATAAAAAGCGTCACTCGTGGGAGCCAGCAGGTAGCATAGTGGTTAGGGCATTGGATGCCTACAGGGTGATCTATGTTTGAGTCTTGGACCTGGTAAGCTTGCTTTCTCACTTTCTCTCTTCTCTCCCTGGTGAGTGCATGTGCCCTATAGCAAATGATAATGATAATAGTAATAATAATAATAAATAAAATTGAATAAACAATTCTTTTAAAAAAAATAGGTCAGGGCCAGCAGGTGACATGACGGTTAAGGCACTGGTCTCCTACATGGTCTATTGCCAGCAGGTGGCATGACGGTTAAGGCACTGGTCTCCCACATGGTCTATTGGCAGCTTGGAACTCAAGCATGGCGTGTGCATGTATGCCAAAATTCCCAGAAGGAAAGTGCTAGAAAAGGGATCGCAGAGTGGCTTCCCCTTTGGGAGATGCTTTCTCATTGTCTGTCTTGCTGGAGAATCCGTGTGTCCTATAGCAAAAAAACAAAAAGTTGTTCTTGGGTATCATATGCCAATCATTGTAAAAAGAGTGTTTTAATCACTGAGAACAATGCAGCTAGCATAGTTGAGGTGGAGAGGATTGGCTCTGTGGGAAATCGAAGGCAAGCTAATAACATGCATCAACTAAATTTTTTAATCAATTGATTTAATTGATTAATTAATTTACATTTAATCACATATCTCTTTACAGTATACAACATTTCTTTTTT
The DNA here is from genome assembly GCF_000334495.1 of Tupaia belangeri chinensis. Classification (NCBI taxonomy): domain Eukaryota; kingdom Metazoa; phylum Chordata; class Mammalia; order Scandentia; family Tupaiidae; genus Tupaia; species Tupaia belangeri. The sequence continues at coordinate 8,235,184 of NW_006204133.1, read as the reverse complement.
TCCAGAACAAATGCTATAAATATGGGTCAAGATAAAGATATTATTATAGGGACCAGCAGTTAACATAATGGCTATGTCACTGAACTCCCATGTAGTCAAACGCGGTTCGAGTCCTGGACGCGGCGGCTTAAATTGACGGCTGGCACCAGGGCGTGTGTGCCCAAGATGCCGAGAGGAGAATGGAGGAGAAGGGATTGTGGCGTGGCCATATCCCCTGGGGGATGATTTCTTGCTTTCTGTCTCTCTGTCTCTCTGTCTTTATGGCGAGTGCACGCACCCTATAGCAAAAACTTCTCCAAAATAAATAAATAAATAAAAGATATTATTGTATACATTATCATCTGCAAATAGCTTCTCGTTTTTTTGCAATTAAAAGTACTTTTGCTTTTTTTCTCCTTCCCCTTTCCCCTCCTTCCCTCCCATACTAAACTTTTTTTTCACCTTTTACTGATTTACAAATGATCTTAATTAAATGAAAAATATGGACAAAACTAAAATCTAGTGACAGGTGCACTGTAATTTTCATCTGACTTTAAATATTGCATTGTAGGAAATATTTTCATGACGTGATCGACAAAAATCACATGTGAAGGATGAATCCCAGGACACGGGGTCTGGTGGGAAATAAGAGCAGCAGGTACTGGGTAAGAGAAGCATAAAAAAATCAAAGCCAGAGAGAAACTAGCTGGAGTGTAAACCCTCAGCTACAGTTGCCAAGAAATTTAATCAGAGAAGGAGAGGAGCAGAGAGACACTTAGAGAAAGGAAACCCGCGGAGTCCTGTGGCTCTCGGTAGATCTCACTGGGAGAAGATCTAGGAAGGTAATGAGGTGTAGGGAGCGTAATTGAGAAGGGAACAGGAGGGAACTAAAATACATGAATAACCAGCATAGGGTTAAGAGACCATCTGACAATTATATTGTGGTAACTGGCTGGTGATAATTGGAGCTGGGAAGAGAATGTGATGCTGAGGGTGTGTGTCTAGACCTGAAGCAAGCAAAAGAAACAGAAAGGTCAGAAACTATTGATGTAGGACTGTTACTACAGCTTTAAATTGAAAATATATAACTGGAGTTTTTATTTCTATCAACTTTCTACATTTCTAATAATTGGCCTCCTCTCCTGGCCTCCAGAGAGTCAGATCTGAAACATGTAAGGCCATTTTTGTCTTTTGTGTTTTTAGGCACAGGCACGCATATGTATGCATGCGTGTGTTTGCAGCACTGAGCTCATATCAATATTCAGTCAATGTGGTTCAGTTCTAGTGCTGGGAGTAAAATGATCCTCTCTTCAAGCAACACACAGTGGAGGCGATAGGTACTTTTAAAACAGCCTATCAAGTTAGCAATTGCTGTCCTACTCACTTAACCAGAGTAATGAGATAACATATAGAAGAGAAGTCATTAGTTGGCCTAGGAAGGAAATGCCACACTATTCCAGTTAATTAAATATTTGGTTCAAAAGAAGTGTTGCTCTCTATAGCATATCCATATTTTCATTTTAAGTAAGTTTATTATCTTCCGATGGAGATGGGGATATCCTGCCTCTAAGTTATTTTCACCCGTGCTTCTGATGCCAAATGCATGAGAGTTTTTTTCAACCAACTCTCCAACTTCCAGACACCAGCTAGGTGTCCTACAATTCAGTTCAGTTCTGGCACACTCCATGGAATCAGTGTAGACCCCACAGATGACAAGACTTCCCCCATTCAATTTACAAATTCCAGATCTTTTATACTTCTGACTAACTGACTATAAAGTCAGGGGTTCCCACAAACCCCACCTCATGCTCAATAATTTGCTAGATAACTCACAGAGCTCAGGAGGGCACTTTATGTTTTATTATCTGCTCAACATAAAGGACGCATCTCAAGAACAGCAAAAGGAAGAGATGCAGAGGACAATGTATGGGAGGATGGCGTGGAGCTTCCAGGCTTTCTCCTGGCACACTGCCCTCCCAGCACCTTCATGTGTTCACCAAACTCATTGGTTAGGGGTTTTTATGGAGTTTTCTTTTTTAAACTCATGTTGGGGTGGTTAATTATTAATTCAGTTTCCCTTTCCTCCCCAGAAGTTGGGGTGGGGCTGAAAGGTCTAACCCTTTAATCAGAAAGTTGGTTTCTCTAACAACCAGTCTCCATTCTGAACCCACTTAGGGACACACCAAGGGCCACTTCATTGCCATACTCTCAGGTATAATTGAAAGGGTCTTGTCATGAACAACAAGAGATGTTTCTATAACCCATACCTCTCAGGAAATGACAAGAGTTTAAGAAGCTCTGTGGTGGCAACTGGGCACAAAGGCCAGATATATATCTTTTTTTTTTCTTTTTTTTTGTTGTTCTTAAATTTTATTAACTGAATTGTAGGACACCTAGCTGGTGTCTGGAAGTTGGAGAGTTGGTTGAAGAAAACTCTCATGCATTTTATTTATATGCATTTTCCAGAGAAAGAAAAAGAGAGAGAGAAAGGGGTATGGAGAAATCACCCCGAACAGAGCATGGTCATACTGCAATTCCTTCTCCTCCATGTCTCCATTCTGTTGTGATTTGTGGCATATACCTGGCATCTAGCATGTTTCCAAAACTGCTGGGGTCAGGATTCAAACATCCAGTTGATCATGTGGGATCTGGCTGCCTTAACCACCAGGCCACAGATCCAACCATACGTATTCTTTTTATTATCATACTGCCATTGATAGTTTCAGAATAATTCTCCATCTCTGTTTCTCTTATTCCTGCCCTCACCCTCAGAAAGAGTTCCTTTATCAAACTCTCTTCAGCCCCTCCCTTGAGTTCTCCTGCAGTTTCCACCACAGTATGCAGGGAAAGGATCTCCTATCCTCTAGCCTCCTAATGACTTTTTTCAGAAAATGTGCTTCCCTTGGCTTTCGTGTTTTCAAAATAAATCATGAGTAAGTGCAGATTGCCAAGAAACCATTTCCTTTTTCTTCCATTCCTAAAATACTTCCAGTTTTCGAGTCATGGGGGGCCTCCATTCATGGACCTCATTAGATGGAGGAATGACGTGGCTTCAACATCTCTTCAGCTACGTATTTTACTTTATTGTGTGTTATCATGCTATGTTGTATTGTATTAGCGTATCCTTTGCATCAGATGGCATTTGCATTGGGAGGTGAGAAGTATGAGATATGAAGTAGATTTGTCTTCAGCATTTCCATTCCAATTTGTACAACTCTTCATTTGCAGCTGCTGGAAAATGCTTATTGCTCCAGATGCCTTTTCTTTTATTTTGATTATGTAGATGCCTTTCAGATCAATCTTACAGCTTCTGAATTGGGTTTTGGATACTTCATGGCAGAACTTTATTTAGTAGGTGACATCCGACTCACAAGTGGCAGTATTGATAAATTGCTGCTTGTAATTACATTTCCTTCAGATGTGAGCACCCACGGAGTCGTGGGTGCCATGGCAGAACTTTATTTAGTAGGTGACATCCGCCTCCCAAGTGGCAGTATTGATAAATTGCTGCTTGTAATTACATTTCCTTCAGATAGCACCGACTCCGTGGGTGCTATCTCAGGTGGTGCGTGGGAGGGACGTACTTGCACAAATAGGTAATGTGTCTAACTTGGAACACGGTCTTGGGCCATGCGAACCTCACTTGAAGAAAAAAACATTGAACACTGTTACATCCTACGAAAATACTATGTACCTTTTAAGGTGATGATCTTATTGGAAACATTTCCATTTGGAACTTATAGTCATTATCAAGGCTGGTCAGTGAATTCTCAAATGGCCCGGCATTCAATCTGCTTTGTGTACATCATCTCTTACAAAAATGCTGGAAAATGAAATGTGAACACATGGAGACACCTTAAAGTAGTTGGAAAAAAAAAAAAAACCTTTACATATGACTGAAAAAGAAATTTCTTACTTATTCCCTGTATATGGTTGTTTCACAACCATTACACACAACCTAGCTTTTTACTAGAGCAACAAATTCTATGTATATGAAACAGAAAGAAAAAAAAATTTTTTTTTGGTAAACTTTGTTGAAATCTATTGAAGTATATTGTCAGATCCTCTTTCAAATATTTCTCCTACAGCCTTCACCATGTGAAAGTGAAATGTGCAGATGTGCTTTGAGGAGAAGGATGGAGAAAGCAGTCACCCAGGTGTGAATGGACTTGCCAGGTCTCCTAGGCATGGCCGGGAGTCACAGACGTGAAGCTCAGGCCTAAGTCGAACTTACAGGGCTGCACTTTCTTGTTCTGAGCTTGAACAGAACACTTTATTCCTATGAAATAAGGTTTCTCCACTTTTTTAAAATTTGTTCCAATATTTATTTATTATTCTATCTTAAGGGAGAGAGACAGATATATGGAAAGAGAGACAGAGAGACAACACCCCCAACAGGGTCCTGACACCACAATCCACCCCAGCCTTAGCCAGCCCCAGCTGGGCACATGTATATCCAGCACACTCAGGAGGGTCTCCGGATATGAACCTGGAACCTTTCCATATGGGTCAGTCTTGCAGAGCATCGTGTTTTACTGCTGCATCACCATCTGTCCTCAGCTTTCTCCATTTGTAAATGGGATGATGACAACCACTCAATCCAGAGGTCCCAACACCTGGGCCCATATGGGTACTAGAGGTGAGTGCCCCCGTTCACCTGAGCGAGTGAGTGAAGCTTCACCCGTGTTTACATCCACTCCCATCACTGGCATTACCACCTGAGCTATGCCTGCTCTCAGGCCTGCAGCGGCAGCTTCTCACAGGCGTGCAAACTCTTCTGTGAACTGCACACGTGTGGGATCTAGGTTGTGGGCTCCTTATGAGAATCTAATCCTGACTATCTGAGGTGGAGTTGAAGTGGTGAGGCTAGCACTGGGGAGCTGCTGTAAATACCACTTTGAGGTAAGTTGTGTAATTATTTCGTTCTATATTACAATGCAGTAACAGTAGAAATAAAATGCACAATAAATGAAATGCACTTGAATCATCCCAAGACCATTCTCCCATGAGCATTCTGTGGAAATATTGTCTTCCATGCAACCGGTCCCTGGTGCCAAAAAGGCTGGGGACTCCTGGGCTTGTCATGGAAATCAAATGAAAACATTTTCATGAAAGCACTTTGGGACCTAAAGAACTTTCCTCCAAGTTATGTCCGTAGGATTTACCTAGCGGACTCAGGGCTCGTTCCTTCACTTTGTGTCAAATGTCCCTATCTGAAAGACAGTGACAGTAAAATTGTGAAATCGTCTATCTAGGAGACTGTTCTGAGAACTGTATGAAAATGTGTGTGCAGAAATTTAGTAAAGTACCTAATCTATTGGAAGAAACCAATACATAATTTCTGTTATTCTTCCTCTCACGGAATCATTGAAAGCAATTGGGGAGATAGCTTAACTGAACTGCAGCCATTTGTGTTTCTTTGAAACATGCATTATATATACCGAGGTGGCTTTCACGGTTCTTACAAAGTCTCTTCACCTAAATCACACATATTTCAGCAAAGATGACTGTTTGTTCATTAGTGTTATTCGTACGGCACTGTTTTTTTCATAACAGGGAAAGATCTTGCTTTGTTGATACTCGGCAGTTAACCTCACTTAGATGATGTCATACTATGAAAGAAACATAGAAAACAACAACTAATATGCGCCTGCTCTTTGTGCTGCTTGCCTTTGTTATAATCTCTCTGATTCACTGCTCCTGGCATAACTCAGGCAGTCTCCCATCAATGCCAAGGCTAAAACCGTGGTGAAGAAGTGAAACAAATCTCTGCTCAAAGTTTGAACCAGATTTCTTCCATTTAAAAATGATGATTTATGGTTCCAAGTCCTCAGTTTAATATGCATTAAGAATTCAAATGCTGTTGCGATAATTTTTTAGTAAAAGCTGCTTTTTAGGACTACCTTTGCACATTTTCTTCGCAAGCAATAATTCTTCATCTATGGAGTAATTTATTTCTTCTGGTTTTAATATGTTACAGATGAATGGTTGTATGTCTTTCCTGTTAGAGCATTACAAGACAGGCCACTTTCGCATTAGGCTGGTACTACAACAGATACCTGTGGTGCTCTTCATGGTTCATGTGGTACTAATTTAAATGGGAAGTTGCACATATTTCATTGAAACACTTGGTAAAGCCAGCTTTCACAGAAGGGTGCAAATGATGGACTGTTCTCTGTGTGCAG
>NW_006204133.1:8221571-8228989 GCF_000334495.1 Tupaia belangeri chinensis | reverse complement strand
CCGCTCAAAATGTGTCAGAGAGGGTTATGGATCATTTCATTCACCCATCAACTCTGGTCCGCTGTGTGTACAAATCACAGCATAGTGTCATCCAACAGAACATTCCTGACAATACTAGAACATTTATAGTACTGCCATTTTTAATAGGAGTTCTGCAACCCCGTTTAAATAGTGGTACTTCTTTAACACTTTCAGTCCTGTTTCTGTGACCCTTTGCTCAATCTGCCTTCGCTCTGGCTGCGGGGTTGATGGGGGTTTATAGTGACTATTCAGCCATGAGCAGAGAGTGTTCAGGGAGAGCTCCCCTCGCACCACACCTGAGTTACATCTGCTCCAATCTGGTCCTGGGTATATACCTCTTCCTTTTTTTCAAAAGAGATCCCACTTGGTTATTTCTTGGGCACAGCTGCTCATAACATTTTAAATAGTCAGCTTGGTTTCCAACCAATGAACCAAGTAAGTTCACTGTGAATGGCCTTTGATTACCACCAAACCCTGTATTACCCATGATCCTCATGGTTAATGAAGAAAACTGAGGAGTTTAGGGATGCTAAAATTCATATCTTCTAATGCGGAATTTCTGGCATGTTCATTGTTTTCTGGTTGAGATTCCTTTATCAGGGAGAAACAATTTGAGATCTACTGAAGAGAGTTGTATCAGGATCTGTTTTCCCTGCTTTTATTACAGGCTTCGGACAATTGGACAAAACCTTACTCAAAAGAAGATGATAAAGATTTTGCATAACATTATCTATGTTCAGTAATGAAAGCAAGAGATCCATCACCCGTATTTTGGGACATCACATCTTGCTTACTTTTTTTTTAGCTGGCTACCTAGTGATAATAGTAGTTGTTCTATATATAAATAGGTAAACGAATAGTTCATTTGTTGACTCTAAAAATCTAAGCAAGTTGGAAAAAAATTGATATATGAGTACAGTGAATACTAAAGTAACAACATAAAGCAAAATGTACATGTCTCTGGGATTCTAGAAACTCTTAACCCAGGTTTATAACCATGCTATGTCATTGGGGTAAATTGAGTCAGACATAAAAATGCAAACTTGGAGGAATTAATGCACTGTTTAACTCAGAGGACTGGAAATCCTAACCTTGGGAAAACCAGAAGCAATAGGCATTTTCTAGCATTCTCAGAAATGGTCTTTTGTTAGTCACTGCATTTACTTACTAGAATTAATAGGAAAATCAATGCAAAGGGCACTCCATTTGCATAATGTTTCCTTAAATATGATGTTTATTGAAGTAAAATTTGTAAATCACTCATGATAATTTTGTACTTTTGAGGTGAATAGTCAGTCATAGCACATGTGATTTTTGTTTTTGTCAGTGCTATTGGTATGACGAGAATGAGAAGGACACCATACTGAAGCCTCTCAAAAGAGGTTTTGGCTCTACAAGATCCTGGAACATCCGTATTCTTGAAATGAAGTATGAATATTTAGGATCTATTGTGAAGGAAGAAAGAGGACCCTGAAAAATGTAGACTGAAATGAAATATCAGAATAACTTTACCTGTTGATGAGAATGTAGATCTAAAAAATAATGCTTTGTAAAGCATGCCGGACAATGGCACAGTGGTAAAATGCTGCACGCTTACGTGGTTGATTCACATGGGAAGGTTCCAGGTTCATCTTCAGAGACCTCCAGAATATTCTGAGCATGCACACACTCAGGATCTGAGGCTCACGGAACCTAGAGGTGGATCGTGATATCCAAACTCTATTGGGGATGTTATCTCTCTATCTATTCTTTGTCTCTCTCTCTCTCATGGAAGAAACAAGTGAATAAACTTAAAAGAAAAAAAGAAAAGAAGATTGTTTTGACTTGTTTAAGAGAAAAAAAAAAATCACTGCAGCCCCATGTCCTAGTGGTTAAGAAAGCCAGATCCTACAAGGCCAGTCATGGTTTGAAACCTGGCCTTTGCAGCTTGAAAAACACACCAGCACCTGTCATGCCCCAAATCTCAACAGGATGGAAAAATGGAGGAGAAGGGATGGTGGTGTGACCTCACTCATTCAAAGGTGCTTTCTCCCTCTCTCTTTTTCTCTGTCTCTGGTGAGAGCACAAACTCTCTGACAATCTAAAAAAAAAAAAATGCGGCTACATAGCATAGAAAAGTTTCCTCTGTGATTATTATAAGTCCAGTGATAAACATGAACCATTTCAAAATTTGTGTTTAGAAAAATGGTATGGTCATTCAATGTAGTTTGGAAATAAAAAATAGATATCTTTTCCAAACTTTAACTAGAGTACACTTTCTCTTAAGTAAACTGAGACTTGACTGTTAAATGACACAGAAAGTATCAGGAATATCAGTGCTTGTTATCTTGCTGTTTATTCACACAGCAGGAAGTTGAGAGGCTTCCATGCAGACTGCTGAAGTAAGGAGAATTAAGGAGGTGTGGGTGGGGTTGAGGAAACCAGTGACCAGGACACCACCACCATTCCCAATCTCCATATCTGAAGAGACCACAAAACAAAAGGGACTTACACTGAATGAGCCAGTGGAATGAGCTGAAAATAGCCCATTCTGGAATCATGCTGGGAGGAAACTGTTCCAGACCTCTTTGTCTTCAACTCTCCAAACTTTTGCTGGTGCCTTCCATTGGTGGAATCCTACTGGAATCCAGCAAGTAGTCCACCCAAGGAGGTTAGCTCCAAGCATAAAGCAAGACAGAGAATTATGGAGAACAGCTCTCCCACTGGGAGAGAGAGGAATAAGAAAACAACAAGCAAAATAGTCAGTTAGAAAAGCAATCCAGTTTAATTATTTCTGATAAACAAACCAGATAACCAAGACCAAAATTGCTATTGTATTCATCTGCCCCCACCTATCTCTGTTTTCTTGATCCCTAAAATCAAGTTACAAAGCCCCTTTGAGGTCGTTAGCACATGGGAGCCTATGTTCTTTCATAACTGGAGTTCTTCATCTGAACCCCAGAAAACAGAAAATACTGAAGAGGCCATTTCCTCCGTGGTGCATTACTAGTCCCATCTGAAGAAATGGGTAAGAAATTTATTTAATACACCTGATAAATGCTGGAGACATGAGGACTGGTTTTCTTTTTCTTTTTTTCTTTTTGGAGAGATTATCACTGTAGGGCGCATGCGCTCGCCAGACAGACAGAGAGAGACATAGAGACAGAAAACGAGAAATCACCCCCCAGGGGGGATGGTCACGCCGTAATCCCTTCTCCTCCACTCTCCTCTCGGGATCTTGGGCACACACGCACACGCGCCCGGCATGAGTTCTAAGCCACCGGGTCCAGGACATGAACCGCGGTCGACTACGTGGGAGTTCAGCGACATAGCCATTACGCTAACTGCTGGTTCCCTTTTTTGTTTTCTTTTTGCCAGAGATTCTTGCTATGGGGCATGGGTGCTCACCAGAGAGGTCGAAAGACAGAACGTGAGATTATGGTTTGGGATGGCCACATCATAATTCCTTCTCCTCCATTTTCCTCTCAGGATTTTGGACATGCACACACATGCCCAGCGTGAATTTTAAATCTCCGAGTCTGGGACTTGAACTAAGTGGGATTCTAGTGATGTAACCCTTATGCCATCTGCTAGTCAGTGGACTGGGTTTTCTAGAGACCCCGGTGCACTGGTCATCTTCCTAGGGGGCCCAGACATGTGGAAGATCCCTCTGAGAGAAATGCCATTCCACTACCCTTGGGTCCTGCCCAGTAGGAACATGAGTGGCTTGCCACACTGTGTGACATGAATGGTTTCCCTGGAAGACCTCCCTTCCCTGTACTCAAAACAGGGCAGGGACAGACTGTATTTGGTGCATGTGTGAGTGTATAAATGAACAAATTAACATCTGCTGACTTAGTTAATAAGGTAACTCTCAAATGCGAAGTGTAAACAATCTGAAAGAACATCGCATCTGTCTAACTTGGGATGACTCTTACTTATGGTGAGTTTTAAAAATTGATCGATTCAGAGAGAGATTTCGATACTCCTTTCACAGAGGCAACCTGGGCCGGCCCAATAACACAGATGTGGATTTCGGCACAGAAGGAGCAAGAAATCCCACACGGCTGATCCCGTTTCAAATCCTGGCCCCCGTCACTTGGAAAACACACGAGGCACATGTGCCAGCATGCCCCGAATTCTGATGGGATGGAGAAATGGAAAAAACGGGATTATGGCATAACCAGGCCCCATGAGGAGGCTCTCCCTTTTCTTTCTTTCTCTCTGGTAAGTGCATAATCACTCAAGCAAAGAAATAAATGAAAGAGTTTCTTCAAAAAGGGGTGCCACACCATCTTCAATACTACTGATTTCCTCAGATGCTTGTCATTTTTTAAAAATATATTCCCATTTTTTTCTTCCTGTGACTTGAGTCAGTTAACTTCCTTAAATGGCCAATTTTCTAACTCTGAGTGTCATTTCAATCCATGTATTGGCCACTTTCCCAATCCTTCTAAACATAAGTGCTCAAATTTAATAAAATGCATGGCTTCCCATCTGTGTTTTAATATCGAACTTCTAGGGAAATCAACATGTGAAGTATGTTAGAGGCTGTGAGAAAACATGGTCACGTTAGGGTGAAAAAATAGAAAAGCAGGTTCGAGGGAGAACTGAAGCCTCGAAGGCCTGTGTGCTCCTTCCTGGGCTTCTCTGGCTGTGGAGAGTTAGTGAAAGGCAGTTGACACTACCCCATTGAAGCAGGAAGGGCATAAATTCAAGCCATGGATGTGTGAACTGCATTGTGCCCTCTTTGTAAGCGTCTCTGAATGCTACCCTGTTGTAAGCATTTCATTTCATTCTATAATAATTCAGTTGCCAAAGTCTTTGTCCTTGCTCCCTAACATATGCCCTAAAGGCTTGTTTCCTAAAAGCAGATGCCATTAAAATGTTTATTAAGCTTAGAGAAAGAAAATGCTTCCCAAGCCTGCATATATGTTGTAATATGGTTTCAAAATTTGATGGCATATCCCTGCATTGATTTCTATGTGGCATCAGATCCTAGGCGTCCATAATTTTGAGAACTAATTAAGCAGATAGAAAATGGTGCCTGTGGCTTAATCCTGTGAGAAATCTACCGTGGGCCCCAGACACTGGGGCATCTCTCCTTGGAATTTGCATTGGATAGACAACATAAACTAACTTTTTGGAAGTGATACTTTTTGTATAATTATAGTTAAAATCTATGCACTGAAGTAATTATTTCAGCAAACAGGAATTACAGACTATGTATTAAACTGCAGGAAAAGGGAGATCTGCGAACTATATAAACTGTACATGTGGTTCCTTAGAAAGAATGTTCAATGAGCAGGTTAGAATTGGCGGAATTCCTAAGCAATGAGAAAATCTCTCACTTGTTTCCCATTGAGATGCCACAAAAGAACCAAACTTGGAAGCCAACGTGGTTTTTCTGGAATAACTGAATAGAACCCTCAGTGGTGTGCCGTGTTCAGGAGTTGGCATGTTGTTCAGTTTTGTCCAATTATCAATAAGTGAGGGGGATTAACTCTTGGTAATGGCGCAGTGGATAAAAGGCTCAGGTCATGGGCAGTGAATTTAGAAAAGTGAGAGTGTGCTTAGGGGGGGAAAAGCTTTTCTAAATTAGCGATAAAATGAGATGATTAGTTAACTGTTTAGTTCCTAAAGTAGGTAAATCCTAGTGCTGCGAACTCTCCCCCAAGTGGCGTGTCAAGGTCCACCTAACTTTCATTTTCTTACTGCAAAATAGTCATGTGGGCCTTCATCGAACAGGCGATGGGAACTCCGGGTAGAAGTGTAAATGCCTTTGGAAATCGCCAAAAAGCGACCTTGAGAAAAGAGAAAAGAGGAACCGAGGAAAATAAATCTCTGAATGGTTAATAAAGAGTTCAGATTCAGATTAATGATTTTCTTTGTGTAAATGCCAGTGCTTGTATTCACATGAAAATCTGTCCTTAAAAGTACAGTTAGAATGCATCAATCCTTAAATGCTGCATACCAGAGATAAATGAAAACTCATTGTGCCAAAAAAATGTTGATTTATGGCTGGCAGGGGCTGACTACTAGCTTTTCTATCATCATTTCGGAGTATCGGCTTAATGAGAAGAATGGGCAGGGTAATTAAGAAAAGCAAAAAATTATGAATTTAGAATTTATTTTGATACTTTTCTAATTACCCTCAAAGTTCACACCATTGTAAATAAAAATGAAAGGGAATAAAGAAGATAAAAAAAAAAAAAGCGTTGACTTCTTTCCTCTGTCATTTAAACTTAGCCTTTTTTTCCATAGTACTTCCACTGGCCATGTTTGCCTCTGGGAGGTGATCCAAACTTCTCCTTGAGAGTCGTGGTCAAGAGCCATCTGCCTTCACTGATGTTTCAGGCCATATCTAAAATATCGTCCGCCGGAAAAGCAGTATCTGGATATCGAAGAAAAGCCAAGAACTCTTACTCGTTGAGGGGTTTCTAAATACACAGAGAAAACCTATAGTTAATATTTGTAGATGCTTAGAAACAGAAATTCGTGAACGCCTGGCAAGAGAAACCCCAGCCAATGGAGCAATTGTGTGAGATCTGACATCATGTGTTGTCTAATTAACAGAGAAAGTCCACCCGGCTCTCTCCTTTGTAGTGTGTAAGACATAACGGTGGTTGCAAATCCAATTCAGGAGCTGTCTAAATGAGTAATTTGTGGGAGGAGTGAGTAGAACCATGCGAGTATTGTAATATATTTTCATTTTAAAAATGCCAACTTTTCTACAAGCTGAGACCCTGGACTCTGCTAGTTTCCCTTCAGCAAGTGGAAATTGGTATTTCAAGTTAGGTTAAATCTCTAAATACCACCACAGTCATGGAAATGCCCAAGGGCTGTTTTGTTGTGAAAAATAACTGGCGAAGCTGCCTCTTGACTCATCTTTCTATCGTGTTTGCAGTGAGGGTGCCCAGTTGGGAGAGAGTGAGAGCTGAGAGTCAACTTCATCTAGGAATTTAGTCTACAAGGAAGAACAATATGGATTAAGGCAGGTGGGAATTATATTTTACAGACAAACGTCTCCTGGTGTTATATTATTTAATATAACTTCCATTTTGAAATCGACCCTATTGGTGTTAGAAGAGCGAAGAACTAATCCATGCTGTTATCAAAATCCCCCACCCTGCCTCACCCCACGCCGTAGTCAGTAAACTCACGATCTCTTTGTTGTACAGGCCTCTTTTTTTTGATTGAACAACTTCCTTTTGACCACCTGGGCTTTAATAAGCTTTTATTTGAAAACAATAGAGACTTACATGGCATTATATGAGGTATGAAATTTGAGTACATGCTTTGGTACGTTTCAGTTACATAGTCTGGGATGTGGCTGGCATTTGCCAGACACGTTATATTTGTTTACAAGTTGATTATGAACAACAAATATGAGAGGATTCATAAAATTTGCTCTTTGG
>NW_006204133.1:8201189-8221540 GCF_000334495.1 Tupaia belangeri chinensis | reverse complement strand
GGAAAGAAAATTTTAGTGATAGCTTAATTTCTTGGGTATGGACAATCTCCAGCCAAGACTGAAGGCTGTTATACTGGAAGTAATGCCAAATGTCACATGTTGCAATTCTTGTGAATTTAGCAGACATGTTTTGTGTGCCAGGTACATGGTAAGCAGCGGGTTGTAGTACTGCATCATCTCCACTCTGATGCATGACTATGATCATTATTAATTACTTACCAACTATGTACCATACGTTCTACTAGACACGTCATACACATCACTACAATTCAAACAGATTAGTATGTGAGGATTTACATGTTTATTTTGTTTTGTCTAGTTTTCTATAGAGCATGTGCACTCACCAGAGAGAGACAGAGAGAGGGAAAGTGAGAAATCACCCCCCCAGAGGGGATGGCCACAGTGCAAGCCCTTTTCCTCCATATTCCTCTTAGGATTTGGGGCATGCATACACACGTGTCAGACATGATTTTCAAGCCACCAAGTGTGGGACTTAAAGCACACAGTTGGCCATGTGAGATCTAGCCACCAGAAACTCTATACCACCTGCTGGTCCCAGATTTATATGTATTTTAATTTACAGTTATGACTTAAATGTTCAGAGACTTTAAGTAACTTGCCCATATTCATGGTTAACAAAATGCTGCAGAACTCTGACCAAATCTAACATTCTTTTCTAGTACAGTTGCATCATTTAATGACAAGGATTTGTTCCAAGAAATTTGCTGTTAGAGATTTTGTCATGTTTTCGTCTTAGAAAACAAACCTAGATGATGGAGCCTGCTACACACCTGGAACCACTGACATGGATGTGGTCTGTTGAACTCAGTTTTATGCAGTCCATCCCTGTATTACCACTGAAAACCAGACAAAGTCTTTGCTCTCACAGAAATCAAATGGGGGGCAGAGGGGACAAGCTTGTCAAAGATTGATCAGCCTGTCCAATCACAGAAAGCACAAGGTTGTTATAAGAACACAGTGCAAGAAGACAGTGAAGAGGATACTTGCATTGACTTCTGAAAAATGAGTAGGAATTTTCCCGGAACACGGAACAAGGAGACATCTACAGACACATTAGCAAATGAGGTGGTGTTGATTTCTATGGAATTTACGTACTTCAGTAGAGGAAGCTGCTTAGTGAAGTCGTACCCTCTGAGAGGTCTGACAATGTCATGATTCATTGACATGCTCTTCGCAATGAGAAAAAAATCACACCTTGAAATCAGTACTACTCATATAAAATGAGCAGATAATACGTGTCAGTCTTTCTTCTAACTCTGATATAGATGAAATTATTTGTAAATTCTTACTTCCATATAAAATATATCCAGTTGTATATCCATAAGTTCAGAGAGCTCAGATATACTCTCTTAATAGAAATCTATAATTATTAACAACTATACTCTTTGGCATTTTCTTCAACTTCATAGCACTTTTTTTGTGGTTTCTAAACTTCTTATAATGTGTGCACAAATTTCAACTGTGTACAAAAATATATCAAACAGTACATGACACCTCATATTCTCATCACCCAACAATGAATTCTAATCATTAAAATTCATTTTAAGTCTGGTTTCTTCCATACCTCCCCTTATTTCCCTTTTCATATGATTTCAAAACAAATCCCACACAGTATTTTGTTTCATGTAAAAATACTTCAGAATGAATTTTTAAAGAAAAGAACTATTTTCAAGCATCATCATTGTATTACAACATGAAAAGTCAACATCATCATTAATATTATGTATAATTATCATTATATTATCTACTCACATGCAAAATTTCTATTTGTTTTATGAATGTATTTTTTTAACAGTGTGGATGTTTATATTAGTTTTAACAAATATTTCAATATTGTGATTGGTTAAGTCTCTTAAGTATTTTAATTTAAAGTTCCATTTCCATCATATTTTCCCTTTGCAATTTAATTTTGGGGAGAAAATATCATTTATCAGTAGTGATTTTCAGTGTGAATTTTTCTCTTGGTCAAGTCTTTCCCTTCCCTCCCTCTTTCACCATTCTCCTTTTTCCTTCCCCCTGACCCTTCACTTCTCAGTTTAGTAGAACTAGGAGATTTGAAAGGGTTCCTGGAAAATATGTAAACCGTGCATGGATTTCAAACATTTCTGCAGCAAAATAAGCTCATGCTTTTCATCTTTAACTTAACATTTAATGAAAACAGAGCATTTTAACAGTTTGTATGCAAACATCGTTCGACTACTGATTTGCTGTTACCTTATTTTTAAAAAGGGGTAGTGGTGGGGAAATACAGAGGCAGGGCTATCCGCAGCTAGCAGGATCATAACTTAGGAGTTACATAACTTTCAGGCCCTTGACTCTACAAAGCATCAATATAGTTCCATTTTTTACATGAAATAGTTGAAATTCCTTAAGATTTACATTTATTTATTTATGCTTAGGGGTTGATCCCTGTTTTTCTTTATTAACAATGTGGCCTGATCACAGTTGTTTTAAGTCTAGATGAGCTGTCCATACTTCATTCTGGAGTAGCTTCTGAAAATGGAAAGATCGAAACATTTGCACTTATCACTGCCTTTTTCTTTGGATGTGACTTTACTTCTTTTCTTGTGACTTTTTGTCACCCAGAAGCAGTCTGATTTTCATAAAGTCCATTAGCTGTGAAAGTATCATCCTCGAAGCAATACTCCAGTTGCGTGTATTCACCGATCAGTTGCGTAATTCCTTCTAGGACATTTAAGACACACATCACATGCATAGGACTTCGGTTTGGTCTATTCTTCCCCACTTTTTTTTTTTCTTCTTTTTAAATAAGTGTTTCCTGCTTCTCATTCATATTTTCTTTTCCCTGAGTATATTGCACAATATTTAATTATTAAAAAAGATTTTATGTCCCAGGCAAATTGTTCTTCTCCTTCACTCAAGAGGTGCTAATGTGTATTATTTTCTAGAAGAGGTAAGTGAAAATCCTTTAGAATTTAATGGGAGGATGTATGTTTCTTCATCCGGAGGCATGTTATGTCTGACCTATGGTTCTCTTTTGATAAAGATAGCAGCCATCAATGATTAATGTGAAATTCAATTATATTATTGGGATTGAAAAATATTTATCTTCTGATGCTATCAGTTCTCATTCACTTATTATGTGGAATAATTTAGTAAAACAAAAATCCCTTAGTAACTATGTGTTTGTGAGTGGTATAGTTTGGATATAATGGGGAATATAAGTGTTTGTTTGTTTGTTTTCTTTTAATTGCCATCTCTCAAAATTAAGTTTGTTCGCTAGTGACCAATTTTTTGTTTTGTTTTGTTTTCAATGATTGTCATTGTTTAGTGCTTTTAAGGCTTCAGTGACTCAAATCTATTCAATGTGCTTCTGCCCACTGCAGTCATCTTTGCTGATGTTTAGATGATCCGTTATGACTGGAAGAGCCCCTTCCAGTTGACGCAGCCCTGTTGACATGGCCTCTGTGATCATTGTCAGTTTCCTTATTATCTGGTTTGATGAGACAGTCAATTTATCTGTGCCTTCCTCTCGTTCTTCCCAGGAGCTCTGGAGACAGCGCGACAAGACCGTCATTTGGACAGTGAAGTGGTCATTGCCCCTGAATTAGTCATCGTTTCTAGGCATTTGCAGTGGATAAAGTTAGAATACAGATAAACATATCAAAAGTTTATACACATATTTTTAGTCAAATCCAGGAATTTAATTAACCTCTTCCATCGTACAAGTTTATCTTAACCTTGCCCCCAGGAATCCCTGTTTTCATTGAATTGGGAAAAATAGAATCAATGTACTTTGCAATTCATTTATTTCCTTTATCCTCTAATATATACACTTACACACACATGAGTCTTTATATGACGCTATCAACACTACCACCAACAATTAGTTACAGAAAAACAGGTTGAGATTTCTTTTTCAGTTACTTTTTTCCCCCACCGTGCATATTACTCTAAAGATGCACAGCTAATTACTCTGTTTTAAAGTTCCTTGGCATAATTCCTCTCTCATGGTTATGACACAAATTGAACACACATTTACATTCATTTGGTTTTCCTTTATTTTTAGGAATTTCTTTTTATGATTTAATTTTCTTTTACAATTTTGTATTTGCATGATTTCAAAGTCAAATCTCTGTAAAATATATTTTAAAAATCCTCCAAGAATGTCCCAGCTCCCTATAGATAGCTACTTTAAAAATATTTTTGTTGTATTTATGGCTTATTCTTTTATTTTTTTTAAATATAATTATGCATCTCTCTTTAGTACCTACCTATGAACCCATCATTTTCTATTATCTATCTGTATCTATCTATCCCTCTTCATAAATAAATGCCTAAACTGTGTATATCCTTTTGTATACCATTATTTATACTTAGAAATATAGTTCAGAGTTTGCTCAGTAATAGCACACAGAAATATTCATTATTGTCTTTTACAGCTTTCTAGAATCCATTGTGCAGATGTACCATAGTTGGTGTAACTGATCCAGTTTAAGAGGTTGACATTCGAGTTGTAGAAAACAGACTGCGAATTGTTCTAATGTGCTGCTAATTTTTTCTGCAATGAAGAACCTTGAACATGTATTTTTCTATTTTGCAAAAGCATCTTTTCAGTATCTCAATAATAGTGAGATTACTAGAAGAAAGAGAAATGTACATGTATTTTTGCTAGCTTTTGCTAACCCCCCCTTCATAGAATTTTAACATTTGTATATAGCCACAATGTAGAAGGGTCTCATAAACAGAGTTTATTGTTAAACATTGTAAATTTTATCAACCAAAAGCTATAAAATTATATCTAACATAGATAATTTAGGCTTGCAATTTTTCTATTACGAATGAGGGTAAGCTTTGTTTTAAAGATGAAAAGCAATATCAGTTTCTTGGTAGGGTTCTTGATTACATCTAGAAATGTTATTACAGATATAGACCATTTTTCAGTACCATTTGTATATATTCCCACACTCCAAATACACATATGTGTATGAATATATACATATGTATATATATATACACATATATGCATATGTATTTTGAAATATATTTCCTCAGTGTGTGTGTGACCATTCAGAATTTTTTTTCAGCCTAAATTTTTATCTCTTTAATTACTCCCTTTAGATTTTTAGTCATTATTATGAAAATTTCCTACTTTCTAGTTAAGAAACCATTGATATTTTTCTAAGTAATGCATACTTTTTTTCATTTAATTATGCTATCTGATTCATTTGGTAATTTTTTTTTTCTTTTTGTAAGAGATTTTTGCTAGAGAGTGCATGTGCTCGCTGGAGAGACATAAAACAAGAAATCACCCCCTTTGGAAGATGGCTGTGTTACAATCTCATCTCCTCCATTCTCCTCTTTGGATCTTGGGCACACACGCACACACACCTGGCATAAGTTTTAAGTCACTGGGTCTGGGTCTCAAACCACAGTTGACTGCATTGGAGTCCAGCAACGTAAGCATTGCTCCATCTGCTGGTCCCAATATCTGATTCATTTGGTATTTATCATGGTGCATGGTAAGCAGGATTGTTCTGATGTCATGATATCTGTATCCATATAGATTTCCAGTTATCTCAGAACCATCTATAAAAAGGCAATCTTTTCATAACTGATTTAGGATGCTATCTTTAACATATATCAAATGTATGGGTTTTTTTTAGAAGTTTTTGTTATAGGGCACATGTGCTTGCCAGAAAGTCAGAGAGAGACACAAAAAAAGAAAAATCACCCCCCAGGGGGGTGGCCACACCACAATCCCTTCTCCATTCTCCTCTTGGGATCTTGGGCATGCACGCACATGCGCACAGCGTGAGTTTAAACCACCCAGTCTGGGACTCAAACTGTGGTCGACTACATGGGAATCTAGCGACATAGCCATTATGCCAACTGTAGGTTCCTAAATGTATGTGTTTTTAATTGGGTTACTTTTGGACTTTCTATTCTGTTCCATTGGTCTTTCATTCTGTATACCAAAGCTGTACCATTCTAATTTTAAGGAACTTAAAGTATATTTTAATATCTGATGGGGCTACTTACTTTCTGTAAAAGAAAGTTTATAATCACCTTGCCTGCTACAGAAAACAATACGACATTTTTATTATGTTTACATTTAATGTGCACATTAATTTAGGGATGAATAATATGCAAATAATCTTAAGTCTTTCTGTATAAGAATGTGATATCTTTTCTTTCAGGTTATGTATTCTAGCTCTAAGAATGTTTCCTATTCTTCCTCATATAGATTATAAGCTTCATCTGTTGAAATTAAATGTAGATATTTTTTGTTTGTTATAAAAATAGAATCTCCTTTCTTTATATGTTTCATCTGTCTTTTGTTTATATCTATGAGTGATCATTTAAGGAAAGTCGAACATACTAAAGAAACAGATTTTATATATATATAATATATAAAATATAAAATCAAGGCTTCTTAAAATACGGATAATTTTGCCACTTTATTCTCAGCATAAATGAGTGCTATAAACAAAATATTGAGCAAAAGATACTAAATAAAAATGAAGACATAGTGTATGATTACATGTTTAGTGAATTAAAAATGGACAAAACTAAAACTTGATGGTGAAAGTCAGAAATGTGCTACCCTTGTGATGTGAGGTGATTTAAGAGAGCAAAAGGAAGCTTCTGGAATTCTGTTTGATCTCATTTTCTTGATTTAGTTAATGCATACAAGGATGTGTTCAGAGTGTTTAAATAAAGGAGCTACAAACATGTTTTTTGTGGTTTTTTTTGTATTTATGCATTTATATATTTCTGTGTGATATCCACTATTAAGTTTAAAAACAAACATAAACAAAACAAAATTATTAGATTACTCCTCACCATGATATATATATGTGTGTGTGTGTGTGTGTGTGTGTGTGTGTATATGTATCTATATATATATATAGACAATTGCATAATTATGTAATATTGGGTCATTTGGAAAGCCATGAATTTTTTAATATTTTTCCATGCAAAGATATGTCAACTACCTGGACAACCATATGTATATAATATATAAAATGTGTAATTGTCGGATTCCTTCTTAACATGATTTTATATATATATATATATATATATATATATATATATGTATGTATATACACACACATACACACACACATGTCTTTTCTGATGTGTGTGTGTATACACGCACATACATATATAATTAGAACAGCCATTATTTTATTTATTCTGGCAAGAGTGGGATAAGGTGATCCATAAGCTATTTTTTTGTATTATGATGAAGGACTATTAGATATGCCCTTCCCATCATTTCCATATCATGAAACACATGATACCAATATAATTTGTCATTGGTGATATTGACTTCAATCACTTGGTTAAGAAAGTATCTACCTGCTTTCTCCACTGTGAAGTTACTCATTTTCTCTCTCCATATTTTACTTTGTAGAAGTGAATCATTAAGTACATGCCTCACTCAACTAGAGAATCATTAACTTCTACCTCCTGATGGGAACAGTTTCCAGGAACTCTGGTCATATATTAAAATGCCTGCAGTCATGAGTAAATGTAGGGAAGGTGCTCTGAGGCTATGTGTTCTATTTTCTTTATATTTCTTTTGACTCATTTTAATACATGTATTTATAGTAACCAACTTATATTAATGTATTTATATTTATTTCTGCATGTACTCATGCATAATATGTGAGGTAGCTCCAAAAATTCAAAGAAATTATGGATTATGAAAGAACTATGCATGGATTTCTAATTTTCTTGTGCCAAAATAAATTCTTACTAACCTGTTATAACATGTCAATGTGATTCAGTCTTAGGAAAGACAACAGATAAGACATCAGAGAGAGCCCCTATCAGAGCAACATGAATTCTGCTAAAACTGTTGCAAGAACAAACATCAAATCTAATATGAAAATTGGATGGGAGAATGGTGAAATTATTAAAGACTCATGAAAAACATATGGGGACAGGGACCGGCAGATGGTATAATGGTTATGGCACTGGACTCTCACATGATCGACCGCAGTTCAAGTCCCAAACCTAGCAGCTTAAAGAACTCATGCAGGCATATGTGTGTGCATGCCTTAAATCCCACGAGCAGACTGGAGAAGAAGGTATTGTGATGTGGCCATCCACTCTGGGGAGGGGGTTGATTTCTTGCTTTCTGTCTCTTTGCCTCTGTGGCAAGCATATACATCTAGAGCAAAAATCCTCTCTAAAAAAATAAATAAAAATAAAATTTATAAGGACAATGCCCAAAGATATTACTAATTTACAAATGGGTAGTTCTTTTTAAGAAGGGATGAGGTCATGTTGAAAATGATGCCTGCAGTGGCAGGGCATCCATACCAATTTAAAAAGAAAAAAAAAAAAAGTAATATTACTCATGCCCAAATTGAAGCGGACCAACAGTTAATAGCAGAAACAATAGCCAAGATCAAAAACGTCTCAACTGGATTACATTTCACAGTTCTGAGTGAAAATTAATGTGGAGTAAACTTTCTACTTGATGAGTGTCAAGCTGTTGCACCCAGATCAGCTGCAAACTAGAATAGAGCTTTCAATGAATTATAAACAAACAGGATTAAGAAGCTGATGAATTTTTTTCAAAGAATTGTGATAAGAGATAACACGTGGCTTTACCAACATGATCCTGCAGACAAAGTCCAATCAAAGCCATGGCTACCAAAGGATGAAAATGGTCCAGTCAAAGCACTAGTGGACCAGGCAAGTGGGGATGTCACAGCAATAGTTCTTTGGGATGCTCAAGGTGTTTTGTTTGTTGACTTTCCAGAGGAGCAATGAATGATAACATTTGCTTGTTATGAGAGTGTTTAGAGAAAGTAAGCTGAAGCTTTAGCAGAAACACCCAGAATTCTTCATTGAAGAGTTATGCTCATTCCTCTCATCGATCCAGGGCAATTTTGCAAGTGTTTCTACAAGAAATCATTAGGTATCCACCTTCCAGTCCGGATTTGACTTTTTGTTTTCTTTATATTTCCTAATCTTAATAAATAAGTAAATAGATAGACAGATAGTCTTCTGTCTTCTGTTAATAATGTAAAAGGATTGCTTCGACATAATGAAATTCCTCCAAAGACTCAGTTCTTTAGAGATTAATTAAATGGCTAGTATCATCACTTAACAATATTGTTTTGAACTTGATAGAGTTTATATTGAGAAATAAAGTTTTATATTTTTTATTTTTCTCAATTTAATTTTTATGAGCATTTTGAAGTCCTCTTACATATCTATATTAAACTGAACAAGGTAAAACTGAAATCTCTACTATTCAACACCAAAGGTTAATTCTAGTCTTCTCTATTTTTTACGTTTATTTATTTATTAATTCCATTAGTGAGAAACAGATGTAGACAGATGGATAGCATCCTTAACAGGGTCCTAATGCCATGATTCACTCCCTGCCTTCTGAAGCTATAGACCAAGGGTAAGTAGACACAAGGAGGCCTCTGGAAGTGAACTGGGAGCATTTTCAAAGACACAGTCTTGCACGACATATCATTTTACCAATGAGCCACCAGTTGGCCCCTGCTTTCTTCCTTATTTGTAACTTTTTCCCTAGGTTAAGGAAAAATTTGCTTTCTGGGGCCAGCAGATGGTGGAGCAGTTATGTCACTGGACTCCCACATGGCTGACTGTGATGTGAGACCCAGACCCGGTGACTTGAGAATCCTGCCAGGCACGTGCACTTGTGTGTGTGCCCAAGATCCCAGGAAGAGAATGAAGGCATGGCCATAACCCCCGGAGGGTGATTTCTCACTGTCTCTGTCTGTCTTTTTCTCTGGAAAGTTCATGTGCTCTTAGGTAAAAATTGTTTGAAAAGGAAAAAAAAAAGAAAGAAAAACTTGCTTTCCATTTTATTTGAGTATTTACCTACTATGTAAGTATACACACACAGAAATAGTTCCTGAGTTGTTAACCTGTACCCTGAAAAAAAAAATAGCAACTAAATGACAACATTTTTTATAATTCTTTTCATCTTTGATTTTCAAGCATTAGGTCAAAGCACTGTTTTCCAAAGTTGCCTAGTTTAACTTAAATTTTACCGACCCCTTTCAGTGGGTTATGTCACATATTTGTAGTGCAGTTTGAGTCATTTGTCCTACCTCATGCAATCATGAAAACCCCCAACATCCTGATTATATGTTCTCATTTGAAAGTAATTATGCTCACTACTTGTTTTGTACATTCCTATATGGTTTGACAAACCCATTGTTCACTATCCACGCCCCAAATCAGTTCCTTCATCCTAAAAGTTTAGTCTGTAGCTCCTTCATGATCAAGTCACTCACTTCTCCAAATCTTGCGAGCAACTAATTTGTTTTCTGTACTGTGGTTTTTGCCTATTTTCAGAATACCTCATAAATGTTATCATGAATTACTTACTACTGGAACTTAGCTTCTTACACTTAACAAAATATATTTAACATACCTAAATGCTATTGTGTGGTTCAATAGTTTTTTATTTTTGCTGAGTTGTATAGTTGTGAACATGTTTTTAATTTCCTTGTATAAATACCTTGATGTGTGACTGTGGGTCATACGGTAAGTGTATGCTACCATTATCAGAGGTTGACGAAGTTTTCCAGAGTGGATGTGCAATTTTGCATTCCCACAAGTAATAAATGAGCATTCCTATTTCTTAGCATCTGCTGTGGGTTGAATTGTGGTCCTCCAAAATTTGTATGTTGAACTTCTAACTCTTAATACCTCAGAATGTGATCTCATTTACAAAGTCTTTACAGAAGTAATAAAGTCAAAATTAGCTAATTAGGGGGCCAGCAGGTGGCATAGTTTTTAAGGCTCTGGACTCACACATGGCTGACCATAGTTGAGTCTTGGATCTGGTTGCTTGAAAATCACACTGGGCATGTTCAAAATCCTAAGAGGACAGTGGGGAAGGGATTGCAGGGTGGTTTGGCTACCTGCCCTGAGGGATGATTTCTCACTTTCCTTCTCTCTCTCTTTGTCTCTCTCCAACATGTGCACATGCCCTGCGACAAAAAAACACACAAAAGTAAAGAAAGAAAGAAAGAAAGGAGAAAGAAAGAAACAAAGAAAGAGAAAAAAAGAATATAAAAAGAAGAAAGAAAGAAAGCTATTTAGTGTGGAGCTACATTTGATATGACCAACTTTCTCATAATAAGGAGAAAATAAGACACAGAGACATGCAGAGAGAGGAGACAATATATGAAGGACCAGGGAAAATAAAACTATCTACAAGCCAAAGAAAGTGGCCTGGAGCACAGCCTTTCCTCACAGCTCTCAGAAACAACCCGAAAGTCCCCTTGACTTTAGACTTCTGGCCTCCAGAACTGTGGGACAATACCTTTTTGCAGTTCAAGTTCTCCATTTTTTGTTAGTTATGCAACCCTAGGAAACTGATACAGCCCTCTGCCAGCATTGAGTATTATCAGGTTTATTCCGTTTTTGTTTTTTTTTTCTTTTTAACCATTTTTAACCTTTTGAAATACTTTATGTCTGTATATCTTCTTTGGAGGTATCTGTTCAGATGTTTTGCTGATATATTAATCGTATTATTTCCCTTGTTATTAAGTTTAACTATTCTTTATGTATAGTAAATATAAGTCCTCTAAAAGTTCTATAACTTACAAATATTTCTCCCATTTAGCTGCCTTTTAGTTAGTTGCTTGCCTTTTCATTTCTTTAATAATGACTTTCACATAGAAAACAGTTAATTTTGAGAACATTAAATTAATATTTTTTATAGATTGTACTAAAATCATCAAGAAATCTAAATTCATAACATTTTCCTTTTATGTTTCCTCGTAAGTTTTCCTGTTATTTTACATTTCATATTTAGGTCTATGTTCTATTTTCAGTCAAGTTTTGTATAAGATGTAGAATATGTGTTGAAATTCATTTCTTTTGCATTGGACTTGGAAATGTTCCAGTACTAGTTTTGAAGTCTCTATACTCTCATTGCATTGCCTTTGCACCTAAAAAATTGACTATATTTGTACGGATCTTCTTATGGGTCTTTATTCTGTTCTACTGTTTTAAGCATATATTCTTTCACTCATAACATTTTGTCTTGATTACTTTAACTTATAATAAGTTGCAGAATTGAGTAGTGTGAGAACTCTAAGTTGGTTGTTTTTGAGAAGTTTCACTTATTTTACAGTTCTTCTGCCTTTTCCTATAAATTTTATAAACTATGCCTTGAATATTTTGATTAAATCAGACAGAATTTTTATCTTAACAATTTTGAGCGTTCCAAACCATGAACATGATATATTGTTTACAGCTAATATTGCACTAAAATTTGTGTGTCCGTGGGAAGCAATATCCAAGCAATATATCCAAGCAAAACATCCAAGCAATTTTGAAAAGAAATAGTTTAAAACTTGTAGTTACAATTTTTTTCATTCATACATCATGCTTATACTATTGTGTTTAAAAATCTATTTACAAAAACAAAATCACCTAGATTCTCTCCTGCTTTATTTAGTTTTGCATTTTAGATCTGCGTTTCATTTTGAGTTAAATTTGTGAAAGGTGTAGGGTCTATTCAGAGGTTTCTTTTTCTTCCTTTTTTTCTTTCTTTCTTTTTCTTTCTTCCTTCCTTCCTTCCTTCCTTCCTTCCTTCCTTCCTTCCTTCCTTCCTTTCTTTCTTTCTTGCATTTTCTCCTTCCTATAGGTTTAAGTTCTTTTTTTCCCTTATAGTGGAGGCTTAGGTAATTAGTATATATATATTTTTTCTAATGTGTGTATCTAATGCTATAAATATCCTTTTAAGTGCTGTTTTTGATACATCCCATATATTTTGATAGGTTGTATTTTTATTTTGATGTAATTCAAAATATTTTAAAATTTCGTTGATGTGAAAATTATTTTAAAGTGTGTTCTTTATTTTCAAACATTTAGGGTTTTCTGTCTATCTTTTTATTAATGACTTCTAGTATAATGCATTGTACTCCAGAAACATACTATTTAATTTTTATTTAAATTATTAAGGTGTGTTTTATTTGCCTAGAATATGGTCCATTTCTGAATTTTTTTTATGTAAGCTAGAGAAAAACAAGCATTCTTTGTTTTTAATTTCATAGGTTAGTTTATAAATAAGATAAAAAAATAGATCAAGTTGATTTATAGTCCTAATCAGTTTTTATATCTTTATTGATTTTCTACTTGTTTGATCGATCAATTACTGACCAAAAAGTATTGAAATAGGAAAACTACCGAAGGTTCCAACTGTTAAAGTGCATTTGTCTATTTCTCTTTTCGATTTTTCTATTTCTTACATCAAATTTTGCCTTATATATTTTAATAACTATTAGTAAGTGCATATTTGTTTAGGCTATTTATTATCTTCTTCAACTCTTTGTCAGCTCTCTTATTTTATTTTATTTTATTTTGTATTTATTTTATTTTATTTTATTTATTTATTTATTTTTTAGTGGATTTTACTATAGGGCGCATGCGCTCGCCAGACAGAGAGAAACAGAGAGATAGACAGTGAGAAATCACCACCCAGGGGGGATGGCCACACCGCAATCCCTTCTCCTCCATTCTCCTCTCGGGATCTTGGGCACGCACGCACATGCACCTGGCATGGGTTTTAAGCCACTGGGTCCAGGACGTGAACCGCGGTCAACTACGTGGGAGTCTAGCGACATAGCCATTACCCTAACTGCTGGCCCCTTTGTCAGCTCTCTTTATACCTGCTCATCTTCCTTGTGTCTCCTCAGACCTTTAAAAGAACCAAAAGCTCCTATTAGCATCTCAATTTGCTGATTTCTGTGTTTGTCCTAGTTTCTCATAGCTGATAACCATGTGGAGAATAGCTCAAATCATAAAGCAAGTTGCTGTCTTAGAGTCATTTCTCTATGGCCTCCTTCTTTAAGCAATCTAATCTCCATAACTCCTGGATGTTTTAATAGATCTAACTTTCATATGTATTTCCTCTTGCCCAGTGAGACTCCCAAAAGATCAAGAAAAATTATGTACCTCTTATTTTTTCTTACTGCTTGATTTGTCAACTTCTCTTGTACTGCTTTAGAAGAGTTACATGCTTTGAGGGGATAGGCCTGTAGAATGATAAACCCATTTCAATGTTTCTCTTATATTTAGGATCTTGGCCCCTAGATTGCTGATTGTCTTAAAAGTTTACAGATTCCTTAAAACATATTTTTTAGCCTCTACTTTTTCTAATTTTGCCTATGAGTATTGTAGTTGACTATAAGCTAATCTGCCTTTAGAACAAATGGAACTATGCCTCATTATAGCCCACTAGCTTGCACTGTCTATTAAGAGCTGAATGTATACATCTCATTACAGTTGCTTGTGCAGTAAAGTCATCATGTTGATAGCCTGAAGGTAGCCTTGGTGGGAACATTTGCACTGTACAAATTAGAAGAATTCTGTAAATCAAGACTTTTTAAAAGCTGGTTTATATGCACATCACTAACTTAATGTGTTGTTTTAAGCTCTCAGAAAACTTGACCAATTAAATGGTTCACGAATTTTAGCATGAAGAATCTTCTGTAAACATTAAAAATTCAATTTGCTAGGCTCATCTCTACACTTTCTGATCTTAGAGCCATGGGATATGACCCAAAGATCTCCTTTTTGTTGTTAACATCTTTGTAAATCTGATTCACATGATAAAGTTTTGAGAAGCACTCACCCAGGTTTTCTATAGGAATGTTGGCAAAATCTTACTACGGTCTACCTTTCTTTCCATTTATTTTATTCTTTTCTTCATTTTTAAAAAGCTATCTTATTCTTTGAGTTTCCTGGTTTTGTTTCCCTATTTAAAGAGTTAGACATCTGCTTGTAGTATTTTTCTACTTACATTACTTCTTTCTCCCTTTTTAAGAGCTCTAAGATTTACAAATAAATTTGAGAAAGCAATCTCCAAAAACATACCTCTAGTAAATCCTAAAATTTTCCAAATAATTTTAAGAGAATCAGTTTGTAGCTTCTTAGCTACAATGAAATCTTCCTTAAAACTAATCTGCCTTAGGACATCCCTGTGCCAGAATGGTTCTTGATTCCTCCCTCATTTCACTCAATATTTATATTATTGCCCCAGCAGATAGAATTATTTGATATATCAAACAAAGGGAGAGTCTGAAATATTTATATCAGTATTATGAAAATGAAAACCTTCAAAGTCTAGGTAACAAATACTTTGCAATTTGATTGATTTCCAGTCCTTTGAAAAAATGGTAAAAATAAACCTCAAGGATGACTTAATCCAGGATACCATGGATAGACCTCAAGAAATATATATATATATATGTATTTTTTTGAAGAGGTTTTTTGCTATAGGGCACATGCACTTGCCAGAAAAACAGAGAGACAGAAAGAGAGAAGTCAGCTCCCAGGGGGGATGGCCATACCGCAATCCCTTCTCCTCTTGGGATCTTGGGCACACACGCACATGTGCCCAAAGTGAGTTTAAGCCACCGGGTCCAGGACTCAAACCACAGTTGACTACATGGGAGTCCAGCAACATAGCCCTTACACTAACTCCTGGTCCCTAGAAATAATTTTTGGTGACAGATCATTATGATATTTGGTCTACCTTTCTTTCCATTTATTTTATTCTTTTCTTCATTTTTAAAAAGCTATCTTATTCTTTGAGTTTCCTGGTTTTGTTTCCCTATTTAAAGAGTTAGACATCTGCTTGTAGTATTTTTCTACTTACATTACTTCTTTCTCCCTTTTTAAGAGCTCTAAGATTTACAAATAAATTTGAGAAAGCAATCTCCAAAAACATACCTCTAGTAAATCCTAAAATTTTCCAAATAATTTTAAGAGAATCAGTTTGTAGCTTCTTAGCTACAATGAAATCTTCCTTAAAACTAATCTGCCTTAGGACATCCCTGTGCCAGAATGGTTCTTGATTCCTCCCTCATTTCACTCAATATTTATATTATTGCCCCAGCAGATAGAATTATTTGATATATCAAACAAAGGGAGAGTCTGAAATATTTATATCAGTATTATGAAAATGAAAACCTTCAAAGTCTAGGTAACAAATACTTTGCAATTTGATTGATTTCCAGTCCTTTGAAAAAATGGTAAAAATAAACCTCAAGGATGACTTAATCCAGGATACCATGGATAGACCTCTAGAAATATATATATATATATGTATTTTTTTGAAGAGGTTTTTTGCTATAGGGCACATGCACTTGCCAGAAAAACAGAGAGACAGAAAGAGAGAAGTCAGCTCCCAGGGGGGATGGCCATACCGCAATCCCTTCTCCTCTTGGGATCTTGGGCACACACGCACATGTGCCCAAAGTGAGTTTAAGCCACCGGGTCCAGGACTCAAACCACAGTTGACTACATGGGAGTCCAGCAACATAGCCCTTACACTAACTCCTGGTCCCTAGAAATAATTTTTGGTGACAGATCATTATGATATTTTTGGCAAAGACTATGGAAATAATGTAAAGAAATAATACTGCTATGACAGAACTTACTCAATTTTCTTAATAATAAACAAGTTTCCCCATAGCTTACTATAAGAATGGGAAACATAATAAATTAAAGAAGTAATAGAATTGAACACTTATTTCTTCCAGGAAAAAAGTACTATATATCCATATACCTTGAACTAATTAAAAATAAATCCATCTATCTCATTAATAATATGTGTCAAATGTAATATATATTAAGATGTAATCAAATATTTAACATTTTTGGCAAAAATTAAATATGTTTTGATTTTACTGATGATAAATATAAATGATAAATAAATCTATATTTTAACATGTAAAATGAAATATATTTTACAATATAGCATATTTAACAATAAAATATCTCACCATTTTAACATTTAGAGCCTTATGGTTTTACTTTTTCTAGAAATAAGAAAAACTAATAGGGCCATTAAACTGCAGTTAGAGTCACAAACCCAGTAGCTTAAAACTCATGTCAGGCATATATGTGTGTGCGCCCAAAATCCCAAGAGGATAATGGAGAAGGGACTGTGGTGTGGCCATCCACCTGACGGGTAATTTCTCACTTGCTGTCTCTCTTTCTCTCTGGTGAGCACATGTACCATATAGCAAAACTCTTTTAAACAAAAGAAAACATAACTTTTATAGCACAGAAATTTTATAGTAGAGAAATATGATGGGATCATAATGAAATACTTCTAAGAATAAAATGTATCATGTATTATGTTGGATACAGTATATAGACCAAGGGAATGAAATGATTATCTGAAGAGGGAAAAGCAATAATTTAATTTTTTTTGAGAGTTTTTTTTGCTATAGGGCGCATGTGCTCGCCAGACAGAGAGAGACAGAGAGACAGAAAGCAAGAAATCACCCCTGGGGAGGATGGCCACACTGCAATCCCTTCTCCTCCCTTCTCCTCTTGGGATCTTGGGCAGGCATGCACACGCACCCAGCGTGAGTTTAAGCCACCGGGTCTGGGACTCGAACCACGGTCAACTACGTGGGAATCCAGCGACATAGCCATTACGCTAACTGCTGGTCCCAATAATTTAAAATTTTAATTAAAAAAAATGCCCATCCTTTGTTTCTAAACATATGGTTATGAAATCATTGAGCATGTAAAAGATTTCTGTAAAAGTTTTCTTTTTTAAATGTCAGTATTTCGTAACACTAGGAATTATATTATTTTCCACTGTTTCTGTTTCTTTTAGCCTAAGAATTGAACTACTTCCTTTGACCAGCAGTTAGCATAATGGCTATGTCACTGGACCCCCACGTAGTCGACCGCAGTTCGCGTCCTGGACCCGGTGGCTTAAAACTCAAGCCGGGCGTGTGTGCGTGCGTGCCCAAGATCCCGAGAGGAGAATGGAGGAGAAGGGATTGCGGCATGACCATTCCCCCTGGGGGGTGATTTCTCGCTTTCTGTCTCTCTGTCTCTCTCTGTCTGTCTGGCGAGCGCATGCACCCTATAGTGAAAAAAAAAAAAAAAAAAAAAAAAAAACCTCTCCAAAAAAAAAGAATTAAACTACTCATGGTCTTTAATTCAAGACATAGCATCATGAACTGGCTACTCAACTCAGAATTAGAAGTTTGTGATATTCTCTTCTTTCTTTCCCCATCCGTTCACTCTGCTTCCTCATCCCAGGCCACCAGTGTCCTAAATCTCATATTTTTCATTTTAGTTTTTTTAATGTAAATGTATTTTCTATGTATATTTCCAAACTTAAAAGAGCAAGAACATTCTTGTACCTCCTTAGAATCAATGTAGCATTAGAAAATGTTTTCATCAGGGTCGCTGGGAGAGAAGATGCCCTTCCATAAGGAAACCATTCTCTTCCTCAAGGAAGAGCCAAGCTCAGTGTGAGACTGTGGGAAGCAAAGCTGAGGAGAAAGGAAAAAGCAAATGAAAGGAAGAGCATAGAAAAAAGAAGAGAAACAGTGTAGGGGATAGAGTCCACCTTCCTTATTTGTTTGTCTGCCTATTCTTCTTCCTTTTTTATTTTTTTATTTGAAACAACACATTTTAAAACCATTGTTTGTTTTCCCTTTGGTTTTGGGTTTTCTGAAACTGAAAATTGTATAACTTGCGCACAAAGTACTGAATTTGGAGTTCTTTAGACTTTTTTTTTCTTTCTGAGAGATTTTGCTATAGATGCGTGTGCTCACCTGAGAGACAGAGAGCCAGAAGGGAAGAAATCACCCCGAAGGAGGAAGCCACACCACAATCCCTTCTTCTCCATTCTCCTCTAGGGATTTGGGGGCATGCAAGCCCACTTATCTAGTATGAATTTCAAGTCTCCAGACGCGAACCATGGTCAACTATATGGGAGTCTAGCAGTTTAAACACTATGCTACCTACTGGCCCCTAGATCCTTCTTTTTTAAGTTTATTTATGTCTTTAATGAGAGATAAAGAGAGGAAGAGAGGGACAGAGTCATAGCATCTGCATCAGGCAGTGATCCACTGTCAGCCTCAGCCAGTCCAGAAAGTGGACCTATGTGTGCCTGGCCTGCAGAGAAAGGCCATGGGATGCAAACCAGGCCCCTGTCCCTGTTCAGTTCAGTGTGGTACTGCTGTGCCACCTTAAGGTTTCTTCAGGTCTTAGTTGTGCAGTTTCATCTTGCCAGTACATAGTTAAACATCTATGCCTTTTCCTGCTTCCTCCTCCCCAAGCTCTCTAAACCATTCATCACTTCTGAACGGTGCCTGTCTGTCTGCCTCTCTCTGAGTCCTCCTTCTATGTCTCCATCATGAGGATTGGTGGGCCTGTTTCTGTACTGTCTTAGTCTGATGATTTGTTGATAACAGAAATATGTGAGACCGGAGATTTATAAAGGAAATAGAGATGTATTTCTAAAATTCACAATTCTGGTGGCTGGAAATTCCAAGGACATTACAAATGGTGGAAGGCAGGTTGTTTAGTCGAGGAGAGTCTGGTCTTTGCCCAGGTGGATTTTTCTCTGCCATTCTGGTTTCATCCCTCTGATCATAAAGCCTCCAGCGCTCAGTCAGAGAGACCCTGTCCTAATGGCTACCTCTCCCAAAGCCCCACCTTTCCCCACCATAATCACATTAAGTTTTCATCCTCTTAGTCCCATTTAAACGACTGAACACTTGATTTAAGGGGGCATATTAAGCTATAGCATGTATTAAAAAGTCAAAAGAGGCCACTCACCACTGAGCTTCATGCCATGGGCAGAGAGAACTGTCTTCCAGAAGGAGAATGTTGGTATGTTTCTATACCTGACCATTGTTCAGATAGCCACTGCTGTGCATTTCTGTCTCAGTGCTCTGGGAAGATGACAATCGCAAGTTCTGAGAGCAGTTGTTAATCCCTGTCCTTTCTGTGCCCCTCAGGGCCCTCATTCATCTGTAAAGAGATTGAGAAGTCTATTAATAGTACTCCAGCTCCACATGTGGAAACTGGGGTGTCCTCTGGTATTCTGGCACGAAGAATCATCTCCCCTTGAGTCTTCTTGAGAAGATGGTTAAGGAGACCAGGAACCCAGTGGCATTTTTCTTAACTCTATTCTAGCCTTCTCCTGCCCCTTTTTTTTTTCTTAGTGGGCAGTGAGAATCCTTTGTCTTCCTTTTTACAATACCTTATTTCTAATAAATTGCACTCCACACAAGAGGGTTATTTAGATTTGTATTGTTATTTCCAAAGGAGCAAATTGAAATTCTAAATGGGAAAACCCAATAACTGCTGGGGTGAGGTGTGAATGGGGTGCTGAACATCGAAGCACATTCAGCTGACTGATTAGACAACTGACTCTTCCACATAAGACACAAAAGCCAGGTGTGAGGGCATGAGGCAGTTGATTCATTACAAGGCCTAGGGCAAATTCAAAATCCAGAGCACTTGCTCAAGTGCCAGGAAAAAAAGGCTACTAAAGGTACAAGAATACAAAGTTTTACTCT
>NW_006204133.1:8198569-8200655 GCF_000334495.1 Tupaia belangeri chinensis | reverse complement strand
ATTTTACTATCATAATTTTTTTTTAACTTACAATCAAAAAACCTTTGTATCTAAGGGAGAATTCATTTTAGTTGCCAATCAAGAATGAACAAAAATGGGCCAGTCCATGGCATGGTGCATAAGGTGACTAGATCCCACATGGCCAATCACATGGTTGGAGCTCAGAACTCTGAGCAGCTCAAGAAACATGACAAGCACATGTGTGTGTGTGCCCAAAATTCAGAAAGGAGGGAGAAATGAAGGAGAAAGAATTGTGGCATAGAAACAGTCCCCATAAGAGAGCACCTTACTATATATTTGTAGAGATTTTTGCTATAGGGCATAAGCACTCGCCAGAGACACACAGAGAGAGAATGTGAGAAATCACCCCTACCCAGGGGAGTTAGCCACACCACAATCCCTTCTTCTCCATTCTCCTCTAGGGATTTGGGGGCATGCAAGCCCACTTATCTAGTATGAATTTCAAGTCTCCAGACGCGAACCATGGTCAACTATATGGGAGTCTAGCAGTTTAAACACTATGCTACCTACTGGCCCCTAGATCCTTCTTTTTTAAGTTTATTTATGTCTTTAATGAGAGATAAAGAGAGGAAGAGAGGGACAGAGTCATAGCATCTGCATCAGGCAGTGATCCACTGTCAGCCTCAGCCAGTCCAGAAAGTGGACCTATGTGTGCCTGGCCTGCAGAGAAAGGCCATGGGATGCAAACCAGGCCCCTGTCCCTGTTCAGTTCAGTGTGGTACTGCTGTGCCACCTTAAGGTTTCTTCAGGTCTTAGTTGTGCAGTTTCATCTTGCCAGTACATAGTTAAACATCTATGCCTTTTCCTGCTTCCTCCTCCCCAAGCTCTCTAAACCATTCATCACTTCTGAACGGTGCCTGTCTGTCTGCCTCTCTCTGAGTCCTCCTTCTATGTCTCCATCATGAGGATTGGTGGGCCTGTTTCTGTACTGTCTTAGTCTGATGATTTGTTGATAACAGAAATATGTGAGACCGGAGATTTATAAAGGAAATAGAGATGTATTTCTAAAATTCACAATTCTGGTGGCTGGAAATTCCAAGGACATTACAAATGGTGGAAGGCAGGTTGTTTAGTCGAGGAGAGTCTGGTCTTTGCCCAGGTGGATTTTTCTCTGCCATTCTGGTTTCATCCCTCTGATCATAAAGCCTCCAGCGCTCAGTCAGAGAGACCCTGTCCTAATGGCTACCTCTCCCAAAGCCCCACCTTTCCCCACCATAATCACATTAAGTTTTCATCCTCTTAGTCCCATTTAAACGACTGAACACTTGATTTAAGGGGGCATATTAAGCTATAGCATGTATTAAAAAGTCAAAAGAGGCCACTCACCACTGAGCTTCATGCCATGGGCAGAGAGAACTGTCTTCCAGAAGGAGAATGTTGGTATGTTTCTATACCTGACCATTGTTCAGACAGCCACTGCTGTGCATTTCTGTCTCAGTGCTCTGGGAAGATGACAATCGCAAGTTCTGAGAGCAGTTGTTAATCCCTGTCCTTTCTGTGCCCCTCAGGGCCCTCATTCATCTGTAAAGAGATTGAGAAGTCTATTAATAGTACTCCAGCTCCACATGTGGAAACTGGGGTGTCCTCTGGTATTCTGGCACGAAGAATCATCTCCCCTTGAGTCTTCTTGAGAAGATGGTTAAGGAGACCAGGAACCCAGTGGCATTTTTCTTAACTCTATTCTAGCCTTCTCCTGCCCCTTTTTTTTTTCTTAGTGGGCAGTGAGAATCCTTTGTCTTCCTTTTTACAATACCTTATTTCTAATAAATTGCACTCCACACAAGAGGGTTATTTAGATTTGTATTGTTATTTCCAAAGGAGCAAATTGAAATTCTAAATGGGAAAACCCAATAACTGCTGGGGTGAGGTGTGAATGGGGTGCTGAACATCGAAGCACATTCAGCTGACTGATTAGACAACTGACTCTTCCACATAAGACACAAAAGCCAGGTGTGAGGGCATGAGGCAGTTGATTCATTACAAGGCCTAGGGCAAATTCAAAATCCAGAGCACTTGCTCAAGTGCCAGGAAAAAAAGGCTACTAAAGGTACAAGAATACAAAGTT
>NW_006204133.1:8172716-8198547 GCF_000334495.1 Tupaia belangeri chinensis | reverse complement strand
CATAATTTTTTTTTAACTTACAATCAAAAAACCTTTGTATCTAAGGGAGAATTCATTTTAGTTGCCAATCAAGAATGAACAAAAATGGGCCAGTCCATGGCATGGTGCATAAGGTGACTAGATCCCACATGGCCAATCACATGGTTGGAGCTCAGAACTCTGAGCAGCTCAAGAAACATGACAAGCACATGTGTGTGTGTGCCCAAAATTCAGAAAGGAGGGAGAAATGAAGGAGAAAGAATTGTGGCATGACCATTCACCATAGGAGGTGCTTTTTCCCTTTCCCTTTCTCTCTCTCTCTTTATCTCACTCTCCAACAAGTACATGCGCCCCTGGCAAAAATATAAACAAAAAAAAAAACAAAGAAACAAACAAAAAACATTAGTTATTATTAGGTCCTTGGGAAAGTCGTGACATATTTTTCTGTTTTCCTATGCAAAAATGCATCTTGACTTTACCAATGACCCCAATAGTTTCTTTCATTAAAAGCATTATATTTTATCTTAACATTTATTGGTTTTTTAAAAACTGATCATTCATATAGTCTTACAGATAGTTTATACTGTTTTCTTTTTTATTTAGTAATTTTGATGAGAACACGGATTAAAATAGCTCATTGCTCATCAATTTTGATTTATTCTTCAGAAATAAGCAAAACAGGCATTTCCATTACAAATCTGTTTATCAAAACTACAGAGGGCAGAGTTCACTACTGGCCAACAGTTTGCATGCATACCAAGGTTATATATAACCCCATAGGACAATATCATTAAGATTAGCTCTGGAAATCTGATGGTATAAAGAAGTCAATAAGTAGTACTGAGGAAGCATATCAGTAAAGCTGGTTTGGGGTGAGAAAACAGTTAATCTTGACTTCTAACATCTCTGCTCTCAACTAGATATAAATATATAGTTTTCTGCTATTTATATTTCTTTTCAGTATATAATAATTAGTGTAATTATGTAAAAATAATAATGCAGTGGAAATCAAGATGCATTCAAGTAGCATTGATATGAAGACATATATTTTTTGACTCCAATCTTTCTTTACATACTCCAGTCCCTAAATTCCCATTAAACCTGTATAAAGGCTCCTACTTCATCTCAGTTCTATAAGAGCAACAAAAGTTCACAACAAGCTGCAAAATTTAAATTGAAAGACTCTTTAAAATATTCCATCTTGATAAAGAAAGAATACTGAAATGCCCATGAAAATTTAGAGCATATTTCTAGAATGTTCATAGAGAAAACTCCACCTAGATTTACTTCAGCAGAAATTGAGGAACTAAATGACCATTTATACCCATCCATTCAAAACAAAAACAAAACTCATTTCTGTGCAACATGCATTACTGTAATATAGCTCAAACTTTTTAAAAATTTATTCATTTTTGTGAAGTGTTTGCCATAGGGTCCATATGCTTACAAGAGAGAGTAAGAGACAGCAAGAGAGAAAGTGAGTAATCACCCTCCCACTGGGA
Organism: Tupaia belangeri chinensis; assembly: GCF_000334495.1. Classification (NCBI taxonomy): domain Eukaryota; kingdom Metazoa; phylum Chordata; class Mammalia; order Scandentia; family Tupaiidae; genus Tupaia; species Tupaia belangeri. The sequence goes on along the minus strand of NW_006204133.1, from coordinate 8,197,066 downwards.
ATGACCACTCCACAATCCTTTCTCCTCCATTCTCTTTCTGGGATTTTGGACACATATACACATGTGTCCAGTGTCATTTTTCAAGTCTCCAAGTCCAGGACTCAAACCATGGTCAGCCATATGGGAGTTTAGCTCCTTAAACAGCATGCCACCTGCTGGCTCTGCATTGCTCAAACTTATTATTATTTATTTATATTTTTGCTATAGGGCACATGCACTCACCTGAGACACAGAGAGAGACAGAAAGCGAGAAATCACCCTCTGAGGGGTTATGGCCACTCCACAATCCCTTATCCTCCATTCTCCTCTTAGAATTTTGAACATACTCGCACACATCCCCAGCGTGTTTCAAGCCTCTGGGTCAAGGACTCGAACCACAGTTAGCTATGTGGGAGTCCAGCAACGTGACCATTATACCATCTGCTGGTCCCATGCATTGCTCAAACTTTAATGTATGCATGAGTCACCAGTGAAGCTTCTTAAAACTCAGGTTCTGACTTAGTCAGTCAGGGGTAGAGCCTGGGAGTAGTTTTCTCTAAAGAGCACTCAGCCCTGGGAAGTTGTGCACTCTGGAATTGTACATGGGGTTATCAGATCCCACACATGTGAGGGGATATCAAAGTTTGTGGAAACTTTCCCATGATTACTCAGTTTGACTATCATAATTTTTTTTTAACTTACAATCAAAAAACCTTTGTATCTAAGGGAGAATTCATTTTAGTTGCCAATCAAGAATGAACAAAAATGGGCCAGTCCATGGCATGGTGCATAAGGTGACTAGATCCCACATGGCCAATCACATGGTTGGAGCTCAGAACTCTGAGCAGCTCAAGAAACATGACAAGCACATGTGTGTGTGTGCCCAAAATTCAGAAAGGAGGGAGAAATGAAGGAGAAAGAATTGTGGCATGACCATTCACCATAGGAGGTGCTTTTTCCCTTTCCCTTTCTCTCTCTCTCTTTATCTCACTCTCCAACAAGTACATGCGCCCCTGGCAAAAATATAAACAAAAAAAACACAAAGAAACAAACAAAAAACATTAGTTATTATTAGGTCCTTGGGAAAGTCGTGACATATTTTTCTGTTTTCCTATGCAAAAATGCATCTTGACTTTACCAATGACCCCAATAGTTTCTTTCATTAAAAGCATTATATTTTATCTTAACATTTATTGGTTTTTTAAAAACTGATCATTCATATAGTCTTACAGATAGTTTATACTGTTTTCTTTTTTATTTAGTAATTTTGATGAGAACACTGATTAAAATAGCTCATTGCTCATCAATTTTGATTTATTCTTCAGAAATAAGCAAAACAGGCATTTCCATTACAAATCTGTTTATCAAAACTACAGAGGGCAGAGTTCACTACTGGCCAACAGTTTGCATGCATACCAAGGTTATATATAACCCCATAGGACAATATCATTAAGATTAGCTCTGGAAATCTGATGGTATAAAGAAGTCAATAAGTAGTACTGAGGAAGCATATCAGTAAAGCTGGTTTGGGGTGAGAAAACAGTTAATCTTGACTTCTAACATCTCTGCTCTCAACTAGATATAAATATATAGTTTTCTGCTATTTATATTTCTTTTCAGTATATAATAATTAGTGTAATTATGTAAAAATAATAATGCAGTGGAAATCAAGATGCATTCAAGTAGCATTGATATGAAGACATATATTTTTTGACTCCAATCTTTCTTTACATACTCCAGTCCCTAAATTCCCATTAAACCTGTATAAAGGCTCCTACTTCATCTCAGTTCTATAAGAGCAACAAAAGTTCACAACAAGCTGCAAAATTTAAATTGAAAGACTCTTTAAAATATTCCATCTTGATAAAGAAAGAATACTGAAATGCCCATGAAAATTTAGAGCATATTTCTAGAATGTTCATAGAGAAAACTCCACCTAGATTTACTTCAGCAGAAATTGAGGAACTAAATGACCATTTATACCCATCCATTCAAAACAAAAACAAAACTCATTTCTGTGCAACATGCATTACTGTAATATAGCTCAAACTTTTTAAAAATTTATTCATTTTTGTGAAGTGTTTGCCATAGGGTCCATATGCTTACAAGAGAGAGTAAGAGACAGCAAGAGAGAAAGTGAGTAATCACCCTCCCACTGGGAATGACCACTCCACAATCCTTTCTCCTCCATTCTCTTTCTGGGATTTTGGACACATATACACATGTGTCCAGTGTCATTTTTCAAGTCTCCAAGTCCAGGACTCAAACCATGGTCAGCCATATGGGAGTTTAGCTCCTTAAACACCATGCCACCTGCTGGCTCTGCATTGCTCAAACTTATTATTATTTATTTATATTTTTGCTATAGGGCACATGCACTCACCTGAGACACAGAGAGAGACAGAAAGCGAGAAATTTCCCTCTGAGGGGTTATGGCCACTCCACAATCCCTTATCCTCCATTCTCCTCTTAGAATTTTGAACATACTCGCACACATACCCAGCGTGTTTCAAGCCTCTGGGTCAAGGACTCGAACCACAGTTAGCTATGTGGGAGTCCAGCAACGTGACCATTATACCATCTGCTGGTCCCATGCATTGCTCAAACTTTAATGTATGCATGAGTCACCAGTGAAGCTTCTTAAAACTCAGGTTCTGATTTAGTCAGTCAGGGGTAGAGCCTGGGAGTAGTTTTCTCTAAAGAGCACTCAGCCCTGGGAAGTTGTGCACTCTGGAATTGTACATGGGGTTATCAGATCCCACACATGTGAGGGGATATCAAAGTTTGTGGAAAAATGGAATTATTTTGGTGCAAAAGAGTTTTGAAATCTATTCATAGATTTTTTTTCATAATATGCATTTTCCATAAATTTTTAAAGACCCCTTCTTAGTAAGTGGATTATAAAGTCAAATATGGTAAGTTACAAATTGTTTTTGTTAAAAACAGTGGTTTTCTCAGAAAATCCACTACAAATAAGCTCCCAGCGCCTAGCACTAGAATTTGCTCCAGATTTGGTGCCTGCTAAGGAAGAGCTTTGCTCATTTTCCACTCTCATTTTCTGCAAAGCTAATTTTTACCTCAGTGGAATGTTTTATCTGGGTATTTATTAGATATAAGCAATAATAAGTGGTATAAATGTGATGTCTTTAAAAGCAAATATGGAATAAGTGCAAAAGAATCCTCTCTACTTATTATTCCATTACTCCCCACTGATCCTGAGTCCACCCCATCTTCTTCTTTTCTAAATTTTCTTCCCTCTTAAACTCATGTCTGGATCCTAGCCACCAAAGGACCATTCTGTTCAAATATCTTTTCAATAGGCAACTAGAAAAACGTCTCCCTTTTCTCACCTTTCAATGGATTCAAGATAAAAATCATTGACATTTCCTGAGATAATCTGATCCATCAATATACTATAATTCCTATAATATCTATAGTGAATGTTCATATAGTGATACACTAAGCAGTATAAAGCCTGTATGCTATCTATTGCTAACTCATGGGCGTGTGTGTATATATACATATATGTGTGTATGTGTGTGTGAAATGTATGAACATTAACCAATTCTGACTGCTTTGCATATATTATCTAATTTATTTATTTGTTTATTTATTGCCATAGAGCGCATTTACTTGCCTGAGAGACAGAAAGAGCCAGTGAGGGGAAAGTGAGAAATCACTCACAGGGAGGATGGCCATTCCACCATCCCTTCCCTTCCATTCTCCTCCTGAGATTTTTGGGCACACATGCTTGCGTGCCCGGCATGAGTCTCAAGCCACCAGGACCGGGTTTGAAACAGTCAACCATGTGGAAATCCAGCACCTTAACCACCATGCTGCTTGCTGCCCACTCCCCAATCTAATTCTTAAAGCTGCGCTGGATAGTAGGTCCCAATATTCCATGTTAGTGAGGGGGAAACTGAGGCAAGAAAAGGTGGGATGAGTTAAGATCCCGTAACCATTTAAGGAGCTGGGATGTGGATCTGAACGCGGGAAGCCTTGCCCCAGAGTCCTCACTCCACAGCACCATGCTGACGGGGCAGCAGAGCACCAGTACTGCCAGCCACGTTGTGAGGCGCTCTCGTCCCACCCTCCTGACCGCCGCTTCCTCAGCATCCATTAACTTGGCCTTGATCAGGCCTTTCTGCTTATCTCTGTAGGGCTGGGAAACTTAGATGTCTTTTTGTCTCTCTTTGTTTATAGATGTTATAAAATATTAGATTGACTTAAAACATATTGTAGTAGTAGGAAATCGACGCTCCGTAGATGGCATGTAGATTGAAATATCTGACTGGTGATGAGATGGTTGTCCAGGATAACGCCGTGTCTCACAGGCTGCTCTGGAGTGAAGGAAAGTCTGGTCTCTCGTATGTATTTTCCAGGGACATGACGGTGTGCTTCCTGAGACATCTGATTACAGTGTTACTTTCCGTTCTTTCTACAGTCTATTAAGATTTTGCCTTGTTGATTAATTTTCCAGGTGGGAAGGACAACGTATTGATTTAATTAGAAGAGAATCTCTAATTTATAACAAATGAAAATAAGTGTAGCTTTATCACAGCGAAAACCTATGGTTACTGCACGGTGGAGTGTTTGTCGTCGAAATCAGTTTGACTGCAGGTGGATTGATTGTTATTCTTATTTATGCCCAAATATTATTTCACTTGTTTTTACTATGACAATTCAATCTTTTATTACGAGAAATATGATGAAATTATAGTACAATTCTCCTGAGTATTTGATGTAGATCAATTTTACTCTCTTTTAACTCTGCCGAAAAATAACAACCCCTTTGTTGCCACTTCAGAGAAGACCTAAAAATAATGTTTTCTCTTTAAAAAATCCAAAAGGCCCAGTGATTTACCAATACCCAGGGGCCAGCACTGTGTGTGACTTGTCCCCTCCTGCCCTTTGTTGTGACTGCATCTGATAACCTGTGCAGGATGTATGAGACTCTCCCTCACAAACCCTTGGCGGACAGTGAGGATGCAGACCCGCTGAGGCATTCCGGCCCTCAGCGACAAAAGAACACATTCGAATAAAGACATCCATTACTAATTCTGGAAAGGGCAAATCACAACGCCATCTTCTAATAACCTTGTGCTGGTATTTAGCAAATGAAATAAATGCATTGAATAATATTTCTGTTTTATTTAGTTCCAATGTAACTTCGAAGGGAACTGATTTAAAAAAAATAATAATTTCCAGAAGGAGTGTGAGCTTGTCAGAAAGAGAGCAACAGAGTGAAGGAGAGGGAGAAGGACACTCCCAGGGAGGTGTGGTCCCACCGCAATCCTGCAGCCCCTCTCCATCTCTCCACCCGGTGGGATTTTGCAAATACACGCAAAGGCATCTGTGTGTTTTTCAAGTCACCAGGGCTGGCAATTGAACTAAGGTTGGCTATGTGGGTTCTAACCCCTGTGACCACTAGGCTACAAGGCCAGCCCACAACTAACAATTTCTAAATCTCATTAAAATCATCTTAAAAACTACAATATGAAAAAAAAAAAAGGATTAGGTAATTATCAACTAATACCCCAAAATAAAAGGGGCCATTTGCTAGGTAAATCCAGGTTTGGATACTGTGAGGAGGAAAACAATGAAAAGCCAAGCTGTCCCTCATGGAACGTACAGGCTGTTCTGGGTGGCGTCAGGCAGGCGGCCGAGCTACTAAGTGATTAGACCCGACTGCAAGTAGCTGGGGCTGGAGAGGGCAAGCCTTCCTTTCCCATGGACAATGCTAGAACCCTCCGTGTTTAACCCACTGATGGTAGACAAACACAGAGGGGGCTCAACACCCTCAAACTGATCTATCTGGCATGCTCACCACTCCTATCTGAACTGTCTTTGCTCAACTCCTTTTGCAAATATTACTCTCCCCGCCAAAGACCCACCATTCCATCGACTAGAAACAAAGAGGTTTCAAGTTTTCACAGTGCTTTGGCTACTAAAATGTCTTGAGTTACAAGAGAATTAAACTAAGCATGTAAACCACATGCTCACAACTGGGCAGAGTAAGCTACACAGCACAGTGAACGACATGCTAAACTCTGCTGTGCTTTTTTTTTTTTTTGACAGGTTTTTGCTATAGGGTGCGTGTGCTCACCAGAGAGACAGAAAGCGAGAAATCACCCCCCAGGGGGGATGGCCACACCACAATCCCTTCTCCATTCTCCTCTCGGGATCTTAGGCGCACATGCACATGCATCCGGCATGAGTTTAAGCCACCAGGTCCGGGACTCAAACCATGGTCAGCTACATGGGAGTCCAGTGACATAGCCATTATGCCAATTGCTGGTCCCTCTGCTGTGCTTCTTACTCCAACTTTTTTTCCCCCTGCTTTATGGTGGTTGTCTTTTTTTTTTTTTTTTAGAGGTTTTTGCTCTATAGGGTGCGTGCACTTGCCAGACAGAGAGAGAGACAGAACGATAGAACGCAAGAAATCACCCCCCAGGGGGGATGGCCATGCCACAATCCCTTCTCCTCCATTCTCCTCTCAGGATCTTGGGCACGCACGCACACGCGCCTGGCATGAGTCCAAGTCACCAGATCTGGGATGCGAACTGTGGTCGACTACGTGGGAGTCCAGCGACACAGCCATTATGCTAACTGCTGATCCCTATGGTGGTTGTCTTGACCTGAAATTCAAGTTCCACATCTTTCTTGACTGGATGAGAACATTCACATCTTTGTTTTTTTAAAAAAAAATGCCAACCCAGATGAGCCAAAGAATACAAACTCCTTGCCAGAGTGACCTTCTTTGTCTTTTCAAAGATATACTGCCATCCCTTGAAAGAGAATTTCAGAGCATGGAAACTGCACCATCACATCTGCTGAATCCTAAAGCAAATTCAGTGGTCCTGGTACCTGTGAGCAGGAAGGGAAGAATCCTACATTTTTTCACTGACTGTTTCAGAAAGATTGAAGTATCAAAAAGAGAAAAATGTGAAAAGTGTATTTTTTAATTTCCTGAGAGATGAGGGAGAGAGGTACCCTCAGCAGGGTTTCCTCCCCTAAGCCCTGCAATCAGCCAGGATCGTGACTGTTCGGGAACACATGAAACGCAACCCCCTGCCCTGCTCGATGGCCTCCAGTTTCACATCAACTGCTACCACCACCATGGCTGGGCCCACAGAGAGCTTTAGGACAGTGCAGGGTCTCTATGTGAGTAGGCCTGAGGGACAGCCTTCCCACCACAATGACACTGGACAGGATACAATCTTTTCTTACGGTAAATTGTTTCCCATAATTCCCGCATCTGTCCTCTGCTTACACACCGTAAAGATGTACAACAACTAAATGTAAATAAGAAACTAAAGAAATAATAAGTTAAAAAAAAGAAACATCCTTCTGCTTTCCTACTGATAACTTTTAAAATCACACACAAATAAATAAATAATCCCTGCTTGAAAAGTCACCTTCTTGGGGGGATGGCCATGCTGCAATCCCTTCTCCATTTTCCATTATGGGCATGCATGCACACCTGTCCAGTGTGAGTTTCCAGCTGCCAGGTCCAGGGTGAACTGCAGTGGCCACGTGGGGGTCCAGAGCCTTAACCTGTCACTACACCACCTGCTGGTCCCTCTTATGACAATATTAACGCTGCTCATACTTGAACCGAGTAGGATGCTTTGAGAACATTTTTCAAAATCCAATTTTTTCGTAGTTAATATTTGATTTTCATTATGTTTTTTATGAACCTCAAAGTTTTACCTAATGTTTTTCTTTAGTTTTATTATTTAAAAAAAAAAACAACTTTGCAGAAGGTGTGAGTCCTTTCTAGGGTGAGACAGACAGAGGGAAAGCAAGAAAGCACCACCCGTGGGGGATTATGCCACAGTCCCTTTTCCTCCATTTCTCCATCCTTTCAGGATTTGAGCATGCATACATGTTTTTCAAGCCACAGGGTCTGAGACTTGAACCCTGGATCAGACACCTTCAACACCAGGCTACAAGCTGGCCCTTTCTTTGTTTTTACCTGGTTAGTGTTCTATTTTACTCCATATAATGCGATGGATGACCACATAGTCCTGTCAGATCCCTGCCCTCCACAGGGTCCTTTCGCAGCCCCGTCTTACCAAACCAAGGTGTGAAGCTAACTCTTCAGGTCACTTGCCCAGCTACCAACTGGAGATTTCCCAGTTTTTCCCTTTCTTCATTCCACTGAGCATCCTAGTCCTAAGAAAGGGTCCATATGAGCTCATTCATCCTGTATGTTTTGAAATCCCTTATTCTATTTGTATTTTATTGGTGATTTGACTGGACATGAGACTCCACGTGAAAGCCTTTCTTCAGATTTGAAGGCATGCTGCATGCCTTCTGATTTCTGTCCTCTCTGCTCAACAATCCACCGCCACCCCTCTAGTTGTTGAGAGCTTTCTTCTCTCTGTCTTAACAAGCTACTAAGCTCCTCTCTTCATCTCTGGTGTTCTAACACTTCAGAAGGATTTCCTCTGATGTGGGTACAGTTTTAATTCATTTGCTTGGTGAACCTCTTTACCAAGATGCAGTATCTCAGCTAATGCTCAGAATGAAGGTGGGCATTGAAATCCTCATCTTTGAGATAAGAAAAAAGGAATTTCAAATAAACTGTGTCCCAAGACTACAGAACAGAACTAGCAGAAGAAATTCTGAAACCTGAACTTTGACTATACACTCAATTTTCTCTCTCAAACCACAACTTACAGCTGAGTTTTTCTCCTATTACCTCCAGCTGTAGAATTTTATTATGATACTTATAAAACAGGAATCATGATAATGAATTAATTCTGTTGAGTTAGAAAAAAATGAAATGTTTTTCTCTCCTTCAACTTTACTCAATATTTCTGGACAATGATTGTGTCATTAATTCCACTAATGACTACTATTAGCTTGATGACATCTTGAAATCTGATAAAGCATCAATTTTCGTTGATAAGAGTTTTCTCTCCCAGTGGCCATCACCTCTAGAAACCCTTGGTGGAGCAGGGTTGGGGTAATGCTATATTGCTTAACCGCGTAAGCTGTGGTTTCACACAGCTCTGAACTTAGAAACCAAATATAAAATGATTGTTTACTCTTTCAGAGTCTTCTGATATGGTGTAGGGAGTAATACTTATTTTAAAAAGTGGTATGAAAATTCATGATCATAAGAAATGTAATACCAACAAGAAATGACTACGTTTTCTTTTTTTGCTACAGGGTACATGCACTCAAAGGAGAGACAGTGAGACATGAAGTGACAAGTCATCTTCCAGGGAGATAGCCATACAGAATCACTTCTCCATTCTCCTCTTGGGATTTTGGGCACAAATGCACATGCACCCGGCGTGAGGTTCAAGCCATCAGGACTGGAACTCAAATTGCAGTTGGTTATGTGGGAGTCCAACACCTTAACCACCACACCACCCACTGGCCCCATGATTCTATTTTCAAAGCCAACTTTAGAGGGAGCCAATGGGCATTTTTAAGGATATGACATAGAATTAGGCATATTTTGCATAGTGTGGAGCAGAAAATATCCCTGATCTTGAAATACTCAAAAATATGCAATAAATGACAAGCACTTGGTAGGGTGATTAAGGTGCTCAACTCTCACATGGCTGACCACTGTTCGAGTCCCAGATCTGGGGGCTTGCTTTCTCAATTTCTCTCTTTCTTGCTCTGGTCAAATTTAAAAATAATAATGACAATAAATAAAATAAAATAATTACTTAATTATTTTATTGGTTAAGGTTGGTGGACTCCCACATGGCTGACTAAAGTTCAAGTCCCGGACCTAGTGGCTTGCTTTCTCACTTTCCTGCTCTCTCTCTGTCTCCCCCTCTCTGGTCAAATTAAAAGATGAAGAAATAAATAAAATAAATAAAGTTAAATAAAATAATTCTTTAAAAAATGTGAAATGAAAAATAAATAAGACTATTATTGTATTAATTATAAGAATCCTCTTCTGAAGTGTGCCAGATTTTATTTTCTTTCAGTTTAAAGAGTAAAATCTGCAGTTTGCATCCTATATCTTTATATGACTTTTATTTCACTTAGATGTCATTGAGTTTAAAAATTTTTCAAACAATGTTAGTTTATAATAATTAAAATTTTGGTCAACTATTAGGACTCACGATATGAGTCAAGGAAAAGTATTTGTGTGTATATGTGAAGGAGTGTGAGGAATTGTACCCTGGTTAGTGTAGTTTTAATCTCAGGTTGGTGACATCATGACTCTAGGTAATACTTACATGTTATCTCACTGATGTGTTTTATAAACCAAAATATATATGTGAAATATAATAGTAGCTTAGGACATCATAGATTTTGTGCATGTGCATTTGGAGAAAGAGAAAGAGACATTGATTTTTTTTTTCTTGAGATGTTTAATTGCTGCCTTACTGAAGAAGTTACATTTGAAACTTCATGTGATTTTTTTCTTTTTTGTATTAAGTTCATGTGTTTGGGAAAGGGCTTCAGAAAAAAGATAATAAAAAAATATATACAATGTTGGCTTCATGTCTTATCTTCATGGTCTATTAATTAATAATGGATAATATTAAGGGACTCTTTTTCCTTTAGGAAAAGTATATAATTTTAAGTGGAATCAAGGAACATTTATCACTGAGACCTGCTTTTGCCAATATTTGTTGAAAAAAAAAAATCAAGGCTAAGAGCCCTGTTACCTCCGTTGTAACTTGCTGAATGTTTTAACAATCGTGCTCATAGAGACCAGTAGTTCGCGTGCTGGCTATGTCGCTGGACTCCCATGTAGTCCACTGTGGTTGGAGTCCCGAACCCAGTGGCTTAAACTCACTCTGGTCGCATATGCATACATGCCCAAGATCCTGAGAGGAAAATGGAGGAGAAGGGATTGCGGTGTGGCCATCCCCCCAGGGGGTGATTTCCCACTTTCTGTCTCTCTGTCACTCTGTCTTTCTGGTGAGCACACACGCCCTATAGCAAAAACCTCTTGGGGGAAAAAATTATGCTTATATTAATTTACTTATTCCACGGAATAGTTGTGAACTTCAATGAAGACAAACATAGCATTTCATTTGGGGGTAGAGACCTTTTCTTCCTCATTAGTGCATCCTGACTAGATTTGTATTAACTGTGGATCCACAAAACACCACTGATGGGGCTGTATGAAAAAACAAATGCACCAACTGATTCAGGGAAACTCTTAGAACTTTCTTTTCTTTTATCTTTTTTAATTTATGATTTCTGGTTTACATATAATTGCCATAGATATTTATAGGCTAAAATATGCTTCTTTCATGCAATTTTCTGAGTTATCTAAACTAAACTACTACAATATATCTGCAAATTACAGTCTCACCTAGTTAATAGTTAAGTCTGGTTTCCAAAGATTTTATCCTTTCTACCAATTTTAATATTTTATTTTGCATTTTTATTGGCATATAACAATTATATGTATTTGTGGGGGACTTTTTTTTTTTTAGTAGAAGAATGCAGTGTCTGAGGATTAAGTCTGGACTGTTAGCATATCCATCATCTCTAGTATTTATCATTACTTTGGTGGATAACATTCAGAAATTTTTTTGTTCCTCTGAGATACGCAGTAATTGTTAACTACAACACCCTACCCTGTTTTATAACAGGAGGAAACTTTTCTATTATCTCTGTAATTTTTGTTTGCAAAACATTTAAGAGGCTGTTTTAGTAGACTAATAGTTATACCTTGTCTCATTTTGAGTGACTATTTTCCTTGTTGTCCATTCACAGTGACACCTTTACAGTCACTAGCTGAGTGAGGGCACTGCCTGAGTGAGTCCTAAGATCTGTTTTCGGTAATCTGGAACAAAGGGAAGCATCATCTTATCGAGATGGTTTCTTGCTCTTGTAAATGGTCAAGTAAAGTGTAGGCTAACCTAATCGTTTCCCGCTTGTAGCCATAGTTAAATTGTTTCTCATGATCCCATCTGGCAGGTTGTCACATGTTCAAATACAATAATCCGTAGAAAGCTTGGAGGAAAGGAGTTGTTCAAAAGAACACAAAACATAGAAAAACAAAATGAACAACAGAGGAAAAGATCCATTCCAGGTTACACTTTCAGTAACTGCTAAGAACTGTCCCCAAACATCAGAGCATCTTATATGAGAATTAGACCAGTGTAGTTGCAATGTGAGAGTGTCTGATGCAAGTTAACGAAGTGGCCCATTGGATTGAAAGTAAATTTAATTTCCATACACACACACTCACACGCGGATCTCACATCCTTTTAAATTATACCATTTGTTTGTTCATTGATTATTTTCAACTTGTTCCATATATACATGTGTGTGTGTAATACATGGTCGATGAAATCTATATGATGGGACTTCAAATAATTTGTGTAACGTAGACTTAAAGTACACATTTATTTTGGTGCAAACATTTTAGAAATGCAGGCAAATTTATTTTTAATGATTTATTTAATTTGATTTATCATTATCATTATATATTTAATTTGCTACAGGGAACATGTGCTCACCAGAAAGATGGAGAGAGAGACAGAGAGAGAGAGAAGGGAAGTGAGAAAGAAAGCTGCTAGATCTGAGACCCAGACCATGTGAGAGTCCAGCACCCCAACCACTATACCACCTGCTGGCTCCAAACAGACAGTATTTTTAGAATATTCATTTCCCAGGAACTTTTTGAGGATCTCTCATAAAATTACAGTCTCTGTCAGGTTTAAAACAGTGCCTCCATGAAGAAAGAGGTAAAGTCTGTACCACCTTCCTCCTACATGACTTTAAGCTTTTGGTTTGCCAGATGTCTTCTAGCATTTAGATTTGGATGTCTTTTGTGCTGAGGAAGGCAGGCTCTGTGATGATATTGATTGGTTTCAAGGGCATATTAGAGATGAAGTCAAGCCTCTGGAGACAGGTTGCCACCACCTTGACCTTGGGTCAGCCTTAGACCACTGACCCTTGAACTCCAAGCCCTTGCTACCAGATCCTAATATCTGTCATGCCAACCGGGCAAGTCAGCAGGGGACACTTGTCGATGTGGCTCTTGCCAAATCAGAATTGACTGGCCAGTAGGAAGCCTGCAAGCAGCGGGAAATGTGGGTTAAAGTATGTCAATAACGTTTCAGAAGAACGATTTCTCCCAAGAATTGTAGCTGTTGGAATGTTTTGACATTTATTCGGTAGAGAAATGTAGCATGTTTTGTGAAGCACTTCAAGAGAGCTGCTGCTAACTGCTGTGGTGTATTGATCTTTCTGTTAAATTGCATGGGCACACTTGGGAGATCATTGAGATTCAGGCAACAGGACAGAAAGGATCGGCTGCACCCGATGGTCACTAATGGTAATTGGTTTCGATCCCTGCACTTGAAGAAGCCATGATTTACTTGGTTCACTGATGAATTGTAGACACTAAATATTTTGAAAAGAGAAAAAAAATACTTTTTTTTTTTTAACATTTACAAGGCAGCACCTCCATCCTTGAATGTTTCATACCTCTAATAGATTTAACAATGTAGAAAATACACTACTCTATATTGTTTAAAATCCTGATTTTTCTTGCTGGTGTTACTGCTCTTTAATTATACTGTTTGTTCATTCATTGGTTTGCTTCTCAACTTGTTCATAATTGAATTTAAGGCAGGCTACTCTCTGTGTTATTCACTTAAATGTTGTTTTATAATTAAAAAGAAATACAGTTTCATAGTGAGATAAAAAATAGAATGCAGAAGAGGATAAATGGAAATCAAATGATTCTCTTCCTTTTACCATGTACTATTTAACAAATTTATTTGCACTGTAGAATTTTTAAATTTATGATAATTTTGAAATTCTTCCATATTTAATACACATATCAATAATACAATGTTTTAGTGACTATATTACATAAGAAAAATAGTATACTCATTTTGGTCGGTATTTAGGCTACCAATAGGTGGCCTAGTTCTAGCCATTCTACCATGTAAATATGTATGCAAATGCACCTATATACACATACTTGTGTATGTAGTCAGACAGATACACATATGGGGATGTGTGCATATATGCACACACACAAATATGCATAGTTTATATCGATATAACATATAATACATATGCATGCATATAATCTGCATGTATGTACATGTGTTATATACACATTATATATTATACACACATTCTATAATACATATAAATACACACATATATGTAATGCTTACATATATACATGTTATTCTGTCACATGTATATAGAAAAGTGGCATGTGTGTTTGTTTGTGAGTGTATTTGTGTTATATGTATGACAAACCAGCAAAATAAATTGAAAAGTATATGCACATCTTCTGTTTGTGACAGTTTATTCAGATCACGTCTCCAAATGTGAAGCCATTGTAATTTTAATAAACATTGCTAGTGCTGGCCTTGTAGCACATTGGATAAGGGAGCAAAATCCAACATGGAAGACCACAGTATTGTTTAGTTTTAGAATTTATTTTTATTGTTATGCTCAGCAGAGAGAGGGAGGGGTAAACTGAGAAAGCAAGCTGTCAGGTCCTGGACTCCAACCTTGGTGGACCATGTGGGAGTCCAGTGCCTTACCTACCATGCCACCTGCTGGCCCCCACAATTTGAATCTTGACCATTGAGGCCTGAAAGACACACTGGCCACATGTTTGTGTGCATGTGCTCAGGATCTTGATGGGAGGAAAAAAATGGAAGAAAAAGGATTCTTGCATGACTGCACAATATGGGAGTATTTTTTTTTCCTCTTTCTTTTCCCACTTCACTCTTAAGTTCACATGCCCTCTAGCAATAAAAACAAATTATTACAAAAAATAATAAACATTTTGTTTGTTTGTTTTCAAATGATTACATCACTTTACACTGCTGTTTGAGTCTTTTCCTTGGGTTTTTCATATCAATGTTTATAATTTTGAATAATATTAATCAACATCTAAATTATTTTATTAACTCTAATATAGTCTGGAAATTAGAATAGCAAACAGGATCAACCCAGTGGCATGGTGACTGGAGCGACTGGATCCCAGGTGTTCAGTCGCACTGTTTGGGCCTCAGAGTGGTGTCTTGGAAGGCATGCCAAGCACATTTGCCTGTGTGCCTGGAGTCCTAAAAGAAGGGGTGGAGGTGAAGAGACTGAGGTGTGGTTATCCCCCTTAGGGGGTGATTTCTTGGTTTCTCTCTCTCTGTCCCTCTGGTTCGTGCATCCACACTCAGTCAAATTAAAAAAATAATAATAAATAAATATTAAAATGAATTGAAGAATAAAGTAATACTATTATATATTTTATTAATCAATTAAAAATCTGAAAACTTTATACATATTACATTACCAAGTTCATTTTTATTACATAGTCATATATGCGTTTTGGAGTTCTAATTAAGTCAATAAAGAAAATAAAAGCCCTGATGTATAAAGTTGGTTTAAATGTTGATTGGGGAGTCTATTTCTTTAACCTACATTAGGGTGAGTTAAGATATCTTAACAAGAAATATCAAAAGAAGGGAGAGAAATTACTAGATGTATTGAACTTAAAGACCTTTTGTATGCTTGTATTACATAAGAAGCTCTTCCCATACTTCACTGAACAATATTCACAAAAAATGCAAGAGTAACTAGGTGGTCTCCCTTGTGTTGAAATGTAAAATGTGCATTAGAACCCACTGGGAGCTCTCAATCAGGAGGTAAATAGCATTACCTTTTGTTAGGAATCTCACTCACCATTTCTGGAATGGAGATCATCTTCATGAGAGCCATTGGCAGGACTGACAGGAAGCAGACCTGGTTACAGCCAGTGGAGTGGTGGCAGTGAAATTACCTTACAGACTTGAACAATGCAATCTTGTTTTGTGGAGGGATCAGCACTAGTGGAGATAAGGGGATTATCCTTCTGCCCATCCCATTCTCAGCCTCTCCTCCAACCTTTACAATGAATGTGCTCATTAGAGCTAATTACTCTAATGGACACTAGTCTAGCAGGTCCCAACAGAGATCACCTACTCATTCAAGTAGGAAAGTATTTTGTCAGGCAGGCTATGAATGTATAAATTCCAACTGTTTGCTTTAAAGTAAAATCTATTTATACATATATTTATATATACTTTCAAGTCTCATAATTCTTAACTCTTTTCTTTGTATCTTCAAAGTATATTTAAAATAAAAAAGTTTTTTTTTAATTTCACTAACTGAAAGGTTATTTTTTCCTACTTCAAAGAATTCTTAAGAAAACAGCATGAAACTAAGTTTCTAGATGAGACACTAGGTTTCCTCTTTTCTAACACTCTACACTTCCTTTCACAGAACCATGTATATTTATTCCTTCTTCTATGGAAGTTTTTCTGACCTTCAACTTTTAGGTGTCTTCTGAACCTGGGAGAGAGAGAGAGATACATACAACTTCAGATAAAATATAAATGCCTGGAAATATCTATACAAATATCTCTATTTGGCAACTTGGGTAAATTGTTGGCCTAAGCTTATCAAAGAGAATTGTAATCAAGTTCTCAGACCCACTAGAATTGAACAATTTAGTCTAAACCATCTTCTACAGAATTCTCAGGATTTCCATAGCATCAGGGCATTATCTATAGCTTCCTTATTTGTCATCCTCATCTCCTATTCTAAGTCAAATGCTTTTCCATGTAAAAGTTTGTCAATTTCTACAGTTTGTCAATTTCCACAAAGTGACGTTCTCTGATTTTGATTTAAATTGTGTTGAATCTATAAATAAAGTGTGGAGAACTAACATCTTAATATCCAATCTTCCTGTATGTGAACATGAAATATCTCTCCATTTATTAAGATCTTTGATTTCTTCTTTTTTTTGGGGGGGGTAGAGGTTATTGCCTTAGGGCACATGCACTCACCAGAGAGAGAAAGAGACAGAGACAGTGAAGGGAAATGTGAGAAATTACCGCCCCCCTCCCTGGGAGGACACCCAGGCCCCAGTTTCTTCTTCTCCATTCTCCTCCTGCAATCCTGGGCACACACACATCTGCGCCTGGCATGATCTTTAAGCTGCCAGGTCTAGGACTTGAACCGCTGTTGGCCAGCAACAAAACACTATGCTATTAGCTGGCCGCAATATCTTTGATTTCTTTCCACATTGCCACATTCTATAACTGGCTCATCAGTGCTATATTCTGAAGAGGAAGCCCTTCAAAAAGTAGAGGTGGCCATATTAACCAATGAAACACTTCTCAGGTGGAGTAGATGCTCTTTGAGGACAGAGTTCTGTTTTTATTTTTAATGGTGTAAATTCACAATGGAGTATTATTCTGAGATATGGTCAAAACAAAAAATCAAAGGGACATTTGTAGCAGTCTGTCATAAAACTGCTAGGAATAGGTCCACTACATGCATGTTTGTATGTAGACACTCAACTTTTTAAATGGATGAATATTTTCTAACACTTCCTTTAAGGTGGATTGCAACTACATTTGGTGCTTTTCCAATATAGTCTATTTGGTGTCAAAAGGTGAGAGCGGCCAGACAGGGGAAGGAAATCAATATGCTCTCGCACAGCACTTAAGGCAGTGGAATCCCTGGGAGCATTTGGTGAACCCCAGTGATGGAAAATGAAAAAAAAAAGCAAATTAGTTTTTCCCAATTGTCTTTTTCCAAAAATCTTGTGACTTTTTTCTAAGGTCATATTTGTCATTTTTTATCACTTTGAAGCGTTTTAGCAAGAATGAAATGGATTGATTGTAATTTTAATGATGATGCAGCCTCTTCAAAGCTGTTGATATGATCCTTAGCTTCATTGCATTTACGATTGATTATATACAGTTCGAACTTCTGAAATATTTACAAATGTTAGATAATGACAACCTCAGGAGATAATGTGGGAAACAGAAAGCACATGAAAGGTAGCCCAAGGCAATCACTGATGAGGTCAGGTCTGTGTGATCTGGGGGCTTTACTTGAAAATCCTTTACTCAAACGTCTTCACACATAATTTTGGACTTTTCGGATGAAGCAAACTGTTCACCAAAGAAAGGGAAGGATGATTTGCTGCCATCAGGAACAGGGAATCTGTATTAAACAATATTGAGGGGTTATTATCTTTCATACATTAAATTGACCCGAGTTGATTGACAACTCTCATAGCAACAGATCCTGTCTTTAGCTGCTCCAAGCAATGTTTCAGATACAAGTTCACCGGATCACTTTAAAGTACTACGTATTGTTAATCAAGAAATTTTGCTCCAGGCTTCATGTTTGTCTTTCTCTCCAGGCTACTCAACACGGTACGGAAAAGTCTGAATGTCAGAGGTTTTGCAGTGAACGGCCTGCCGTTGTGGGCTTAAGGATGTTTGTGTCAGTAACTGGCAGCAGGTGTGTCTGCAGGTTTCAGAGGTAAGAACCACTTCTTGGTTAGTACACTACAGATTAGAAAAGTCAGTGCATTGGGGATGACTTTACCCAGCCACCAAACTAACTATGCGGTTGCGTTTGATCTTATGTTTGTATTCACATGTGTTCTTTACTCCAGCTCTCTGCTGCTTGATCCGTTTCAGGCCTCTGATGTGAATATTTCATCCTGTGTGCCACAGAGGGAGGGAAAAAATCTTTAAATGCCCAAATATTGGTGGATTGTCAGGAGTTAATGGCTTGATTATATCTACCTAGCTTTCAAGGTTGCAATTATGAAAAATTCTCATAAATTTCTGACCGTCCTTTAAACCTGTTATTTTTGAGTAAATATGTCCACTCCATACTCTAAAATTCTTCATCTGCATACGCCTTTTGTTGAGGGAGGTATTATTTGCATCTTACTCATGGCTAAACAGAGAACATGCAGCCAGGATGGATTCAAACATATTATTCATACATTCAGCAACAAATATCTATTGCGTACGGACCATATACCAGACTCTGGGGATACAGCATTGATCTCCTACCTCCACAGAGCTTACATTCTAGAAAGGTACAAAGGATGATCGGTCCCTCTCTGAAGAGGTGCCTGATGAGATCATTATCATCCTCCGTGTTGATGTTCTCCAAGGCCTCCAGTTCTGCCCTCGGCTGTGGCTCACGATCTCCTTTCTGCCATCACCAGTCTATTCTAGCAGTACATATTTCTCTACCCATCCATAGGATCCATGGACATTAAGCTCCTCTCTCCTCCCAGCCTTGGGGGCATTGGATTTCCAGAATTTTCCCTGGACTTAGACTGCCTTTTGTCATATCTATTTAAGGCCCTGCACCATGAGAGAGATTAGGGCTTCTACATAAGGCTTACCACTTGGCTCAAGCACCAAATTCAATGCAGTGCTGGTGTTCTGGTTTTTGTTCTGGGGTTCTGGTCTCATGTCCTCAACTTTAAGAAGGGGGGTAGGGTAAGGGACCTCTTTGCTGAGACTCCACTTTTTATCTCTACTCTACTTGACTCCCTTTTAAATTCTGCTCTTTTCTGTCTGCTATTTCTTTTCCTAGAACAATCAAGCAGTATCTTGTTACTGATATTGGAGAATTGTAGATGATCTTATAATTTCTTTCATCTAATATATATATATATATATATATATATACACACACACACACACATATATCTATGTATATATGTATATAATTTTAATGCACAGCCCTTAAGACAGTGGGATCCCTGGGAGCGTTGGTATATCTATATCTATATCTATATCTATATCTATATCTATCTATATCGAGAGAGAGAGAGAGAGAGAGGAGATTTTTACTATAGGATATATGTGCTTGCCAGAGAGACACAGAGAGAAAAAGCAAGAAATCACACCCCCTGGGGGGGGCGGTGTACATACCACAATTCCTTCTCTTCCATTCTCCTCCTGAGATTTTGGGGATTCATGCACACATGCCTGGCCTGAATTTCAAGTTGTCCGATCTGGGACTCAAACCATGGTCGGCCATGTAAGAGTCCAGCACTTTCACCAGTATGCTACCCACTGCCCCTACTTTCTTTAACCAACGAAGATTGAAACTCAAAATTTTGGACCATTGCTTATTTGTGCATTACTCTCATTCTTTTTACTTCTGGACCAAGTGACTAAAAATAGAAATAAGAAGAAAAGTACTACAATGGAGGTAAATAAAATATCTTTAATGATATTTCTTTAATGATATTATCTTTAATGATAAATGTCTTCTGAGTTTGTGTGCACGTGTGTGCATATGCTATGTATATTTTCTGAAAATTTTGAGATGTTTATTGTACATCATGGTGACAACAGATAAGAACAGTATAGTACATCTGAAAATTGTCATGACAGTAGATTTTATGTGTTCTCACTTTAAATAATAAGTATGTAAGGTAATGTGTATGTTAAACATTGTAATTTAGGTCTGGCCTAGGTGGCGCAGTTTGTAGCACACTGAACTAGCTGGAAGCCATATGGTCAACCTCAGGTTTCGATTCCTGAGTTGGCCTGAAAACAGACCAGGCATGTTCAAGATCCAGAGGAACTAGAGGGCTGAGAAAGGGACGGGCACATGATGAGACCTGGTGATGTCGCTTTCTCCTTTTCTCTTGTGAGTTGCTGCCTTCTCTAGTATTTAGACAAAGCATGAGTTAACCATTTCACAATGCATATATACATACGTCAGAACATCAGGTTGTACGCCTACATATATAATTGTTACACATCACCCAAAATTAATAAACATTTTTAAAAGAAAGCAAATCTAGAGACTGCCTTCTCTAACCCCAACCTTTATTTCTTTGAATATTTTGTACTTTTTTCATTCAAAATAGATATAATGTTATTACTACAAAAGCATTGTTAGATAGTATATGAATCTACCTATAGGATTGCTTGCATGCTTTTTTAAAAATTCCTTTTAAATGGATGTTCCTTGTATTTAAAGTTTTTGTTATATTTGGAAAACTACCATTTATACAGAGGACTGACAGCTGACACTCCGACAGAAAATGGTATCTTAGAATAAGTATTTGCATATATTAACATTTTTGAATAAAGCATGCATGCAAAAAGATGTGTCTTACTAGTCTGACTTTTGAGGAAGAGAATCAACAGCATAATCAAAAAAAAAAAAAACAAAACAGGGCAGGGGCCGTGGCCTGGGGATTAAGGCAGCTGGATCCCCGATGGCCAACTCTGTGATTCAAGTCTCAGATACGGTGGCTTGAGAAACACACCTGGTGTATGTGTGTGTGTGTGTCCAAAATCCTGAAAGAAGAGAGAGATGGAGAGAAGAGATTGCAGTGTGACCATGTTCCATGGGGGTTGCTTTCTCCTCTCCCTGTCTTTTTATCTCTTGTCTCTCTCTGATGGGTACACATGACCTTTGGCAAAACAAACAAAACTGAAACTTTTTAAGAGGGCCTTTTTACTCACATGTGACTGGGCTGAAGAACCTACTACTAAATCATCAACATTTTCAATTGTAGGAAGAAGTAAGTTCCACTGTGTCTTAGCAAAATGCCACACAATTTTACAGACCTCATTTGTTTTTAATGTAAAAGGCATAGCAGACTAAGTGTTACTTTTTCTTTAATTAAAATATCTTCAAGAACGTGAGGTATTTAAAAATGCCATTATCCTTCCAATTCCATGCCAGGGATTTTATAAAATGGAATTAGCAGTTTTCATTAAAAATTACTTCCAGCAAATTTAATTTAAATGTTAAATATTATACAACTTTTTTTCTAGAACTCAAAATTACAAGAAGAAAACAATATTTTTCCTAATTGCAATATTTCTTCACTCAGTAAATACTTAACCACTTGGGAGAAAGTAGAGTTAAATTCATTGACTTCATTTTTATAAAAATGTTAGCAATATTCACATTTAAATAAGGAATATGGTATAATTGATTTCACATTTAAATAAGGAATATGGTATAATTGATTTCACATTTAAATAAGGAATATGGTATAATTGACTTATACTTCTCAATATAAGGATACACTGACTTTAATCTAAATTTGACTAATTTTGCTTGATTTCTTTCAGTTAAAGAGAGCGTTCGATTTTTGGATGACTCAATAGAAAACGTATCTTCACACAGGTTTACTAAGAGCCCTCTGGGATCAGGTGGTGGCAGTGATAATGCAACTTGGTTCACATGAAAAAGCTCCTAGTTATTGTTCTGGGACTTCCCTCAGTATGCTGGGCACACACATGTCCATGCCTCTGGTCCAGACATGCTGAAACGGGGTGAATTGTGACACGGAGATTCTATGAGAGTGCCTGTCTCCCATTCTCTCTGGTCATTTCTCTAATTTAAGAGATAAATAAGTAAACTTTAAACAAAAAGCCTTCCTTCTGAGTATGTGATGAGGCTCCAGAGTATAAACTACATTTTAATGTTTACATTTACATCCCAAATCACAGCTGATATGCAGCAGTCCCTTTCTAAGTGTTTCCTGAAAACATTTCTTGCAATGCCACTTACCTAAAAGAAGCACTTAACCACTTCTATTTTAAGCATCCCCAGACCAGGTAATCTTTCTTTCTATTTTTATGATAATTAACTTAAAAAAAGAAGTAACCTAAAACAGCAAAAACTATAAACTTAGAAGTATAAAATGATAGGCATTGACAGCTAAATCTAATTATTATTTAAACATGAGGAGCTAAAGTACACAAAACAGTTTGCATTCAACAAGACCTAACATATTTCATTTTACACTGACATGTCAGAAAAATATATTTAGATATTTTAAAACTATTAAAAATAATGTGAAAATAACTTTCTTAGAATGTAGCAGAGACGTGTTTTCATTTTTTAGAAAAGTGATGTTCATAAAGGTGCTTTTGTGTTACTGCAAGCAGTTTATTTATTTGATAAAATAAAGTTAGTCATGAAAAAGTCTTAAGGGAAATACTGTTAAACAAATCTGTCCCTTTAATGCAGGGATATTCATAATAAAATATTCAAGGACCAGCCAGTTGCCTTCTGGTTACATGTGCTGGATCATACATGACTGGCTGACTGTGCAGTTCAAGTCCCAGAACTGGCATCTTGGAAAATAAGCTGGGTGCATGTACATATATACCCAAAATCCCAAAAGAAGGGAGAAATGGAGGAGAAAGAATTGTGATGTGACCGTTCCCCATTGGATGTGCTTCCTCAATTGCCTTCTCTTTCTCTCTCTGGCAAGGGCGTGCACCCTCTGGCAAATTTAAAATAATGATAATAACAATAATAATTCAATTAGTAAAGATAAAAAATCATTATTAGAAAATGATATGGGGCCAACCAGTGGCCTGGTGGTTAAGGCAGCTGGATCCCACATGGCTGACTTTGCAGTTGAAGTCCTGGACCCTGTCGTTTGAAGATCATGCCAGGCACACGTGCATGCATGCCCAAAATCTTTTTTTTTTAAGAGGTTTTTGCTATAGGGCGCGTGCGCTCACCAGACAGACAGAGAGAGACAGAGAGACAGAAAGCGAGAAATCACCCCCTAGGGGGGATGGCCACGCCGTAATCCCTTCTCCTCCATTCTCCTCTTGGGATCTTAGGCACGCACGCACACGTGCCCGGCGTGAGTTTAAGCCACCTGGTCCAGGACTCGAACCGCGGTCGACTACGTGGGAGTCCAGCAACATAGCCATTACGCTAACTGCTGGTCCCATGCCCAAAATCTTGAGGGAAGGATGAAGAGACTGAGGTATGGCTATCCACTCTGCAGGAATGATTTCTCACTTTCCTTCTCTCTCTCTCTCTTCCTCTGTTTCTCACCAGCAAGTGCACCTGAATTATAGCAGGGACTAAAAAAGAAAAACAAACAAAAGTGAAAGAGGGCACCAGACAATCCAATGGGAAAAGAAAATCTCTTTAGCAAATGGTGCTGGATAAAAACAGTATATCTGCCTCCAGAAAGAAGAACTGGAACCCCTATCTCTGATCATTAACAAAAATCTATTCTGAATGGATCAAATATCTAAACCTAAGACTTAAAAGTATAAAACTACTGGTAGATAACACAGAAGAAACTCTTGGAGATATCAGAATAGGCAAAGACTTCTTAAATAAGACCCCCAAGTCAGGCAATAATCTCAGAAGTAGACAAATGGGATTGCATCAGGTTATCAGAATAGGCCACAGAAAAAAACAAAAAAAAAAAACAAAAAAAAACAAAAACAATAATTAGAGTCAATCAACAACCGTCAGAATGGGAAAATGTATTTGCAAACTGCCTCAGATAAGGTACTGATAACCAGAATATAAAGAAAACTCAAGCAACTTACCAGAAAAAAAGTAATCACTTCAATTAAAAGATGGGCAAATGAGCTGAACAGACAACTCTCTAAGAAAGACATATGAACACACAAAACATATATTAAAAAAAAGAAAACCCTCAAAATCCCTTATCATAAGGGAGATGAAAATCAAAACCACAATGAGATACCACCTAATTCCAGTCAGGATGGCTTAGAATAAAAAAAGAAAATGTGGTAAGTGCTGGCAAGACTGTGGTGAAAAGGAACTCT
>NW_006204133.1:8168917-8172653 GCF_000334495.1 Tupaia belangeri chinensis | reverse complement strand
CCTAAAGACTTAGAAATAGAACTATTATGTGATTCAGCAGTTCCACTACGGAGTATCTACTCAAAGGATAGGTATACACTCAGTTGAAAAAAAAAACACTTGTGCATCTATGTTTATTGCAGAATTATTCACAATTGCTAAAACATGGAACCAACCCAAATGTACATGAACAGATTAAAAACGTGTGGCACATACATACTATGGAATACTACTCAGCCATAAAAAATCAGTGAGACCCTGACATTTGATAGAAAGTGGACAAATATGGAAGATACATTACACTTTTTTAAAAAGAATTATTTTATTGAACTTTAATTAATGAATGAATGAATTTTAATTTGACCAAAGAGAGACAGAGTGAGAGAGAGGGAAACTGAGAAAGCAAACCACCAGGTTCAGGACTCAAATCGTGGTAGGCAATGTGGATGTCCACTGCTCTGAACCATCACACCACCTGCCAACCCCTGGAAGACACATTACTCCGTGAAGCAAGCTAGATCATGAAAGAGAGACATTGTGTATCCCCACTTAACATATACTGCATGTCTGCACTCTACGGCAGAAATAGACAGACTGGAACATATAAAAGCATGGAGAGCAACTCTGGATACTAGAGAGTGTGGGAAGAAGGTGGGAAATGGGAGAAGATGAGAGGAAGGGAATGAAGAAGAAAAAGAAGCAAAACATTTAAGGGACACGAAAATGAAAAATTGTCTGTTGATGATAATATGTATAGCAATATCTTTGACTGAGCTACTATGTAGTGTTCCTGCTGAGAAAATCAATTTTGTATGCTGTAATGATATACAGTGATTGAATGTAAAAATAATGAAAGAAAAGAAAAAAGATGAAAGAAAAGGAAAAAATAAAATGATGTGAATATTCTAGAAAGTTCAGAAAATTCTAAAGATGGGAAAAGCAGTTGGCATAATGGCTATGCCGCTGTAATGCTATGTAGTCGACTGCAGTTTGAGTCCTGGGCCCAGCGGCTTGGGACCCGGTGGTTTAAACTCATGCCAGGCGCATGTACGTGTGTGCCCAAGATCCTGAGAGGAGAATGGAGGAGAAGGGATTGTGGCATGGCCATCCCCCCGGGGGGTGATTTCTCGCTTTCTGTCTCTCTGTCTGGCGAGCGCACACGCCTTATAGCAGAAACCTCTCAAAAAAAAAAAAAGAAAAAGAAAAAGAAAATTCTAAAGATATAAAATGTCAGTAAAAAAATTTTAAGTTGTCTTTAATCTTATTATATAGTTAGAATTGAGAATGAGTACTGATGAGGAAATCTCTGATGAGTTAATCAAGGTGAAAGTCTGTTTTGCTCTCATGTAGAGGTTGACTCCATGCTGTCAGAGATCTAGGCTCCTTATCTCCTGCTCAAAGACAGATTTGCTCAGCCACACGTAACTTTGCCCTGATGGTGTACTTCCAAGATGATAACATCATATTCTAGTTGACATAAAGTGAAATGGACAAAGAGAAAGCTAACAATGACAGTAGACTTCATTCGAGAAGGTTTTCAAAAACTGTCACTTAGTCATACTGTCACACAGAGATGCAAGCAACACTAGGACATGTAGTCTGTATTCTGAATGGACACTTGCTCGTAGTTTTATTACAATGTGAGAAGGCATAAAGACTTGTTAGGGAAAACTGGAAATTTCTGCCACACCCGTGGCAATCAAAGTAAATATAGGGAACCAGCAGTTAGCGTAATGGCTAAGTCGCTGGATTCCCACATAGTCGAATGCGGTTCGCGTCCCGGACCCGGTGGCTTAACTCACGCTGGGCGCATGTGCGTGCGTGCCCAAGATCCCGAGAGGAGAATGGAGAAGGGATTGTGGCATGACCATCCCCCCTGGGGGGTGATTTCTTGCTTTCTGCTTCTATGTCTCTCTCCATCTGTCTGGCGAGCGTACGCGCCCTATAGTGAAAACCTCTCCAAAAAAAAAAAAAAGTTAATATAGCAATATAGCAATATCTCTGATTTTATTATGCTATTTTGTGTGTATGTTAAATTTTTTATGCATTTAATGTCTATCTTTACAGTGTACAAATCGTTTCTTGTCAGCATGAGTACAGTGGCTATCAGTCAAGTCAAAGATATTACCACATACAATATTATCAATAGATAACTTCATTTTTGTGTCTGTTAAGGATTTTTTTTTCTTTCCCTGATTCCCTTTTTCCCACCCCATTACCTATTCCCCTTATGCTGCCTTTAGTACCAACAGCTGCTCTCCCTGCTATTACAACTTTCAATCCCTCAGTTTCTGCCATAGAGTGCAGACATTCAGTATATATTGAGTGGGGACATACAATGCCTCTCTTTCATATTCTGTCTTGGTTTGCTTAGTATTAAATATTCCATATTTATAAACTTTGTATCGAATGTCAAGGTCTCTTTTTTTTGGCTGAGTAGTATTCCATAGTATGTATGTATGTATGTATGTACACATTTTTTTTTCAATCTAGTCATCTGTTCTTGGACATTTGGTTGATTCCATGTCTTAATGGTTGAGAATAATGCAATAAACTTTGATGTGCAAGTGTTTTTCTGACTGTTTTCTTATCCTTAGGGTAGATACCTGGGAGTGGAATTTGGTTCGTATGGTAGTTCTGTTTGTAGGTTTTTGAGGCAACTCCATGATGGCTGTTACATTCTCTCCAATAGTGTAGAAGGGCTTCCTCTTCTCCACAGCATAGCCTCGTCAGCACTTATCATTATTTATTGTTTTAATCTTCACCAGTCTGACTGCTATTAAGTGGTATTTCACTGTGGTTTTGTGATAAGGGATGGTGAGCATGTTTTCAAATGCTTTCTGGCCATTTGTATGTCTTTCTTGGAGAGTTGTCTGTAAAGCTCATTTCTCCATGTTTTAATTGTATTGATTTTTTTTTTTTCTGAGTAAGCTGCATGAGTTGCCTGTATATTCTGGCTATTAGTGCCTTATCTGATAACTCTAGTTATTATTATTAAATTTCTTTTTGCTGTGCAGAATTTTAACCTGATGTAGTCTCATTTGTCTATTTTTAGGATTATTGCCTCAATTGTAATTTTTTTCTATGCTCGTATTTGAGCAACTTTATACAAAATTTAAAATCCTAAAACTTTTTAAATTCAGTTTAAATATCTAATATTTATCATAAAAATTCTGTTTTATAAGTACACTTTAATGTATATAAATATTCCCTAATGCTGAAAACATAGATTTTTCTCAAAATTGTGTAAATATAATAAATTGCTATGATAAACATTATTTTGCTGAACTTTTTATCTGCTCATTCCTTTAATACTGGAGTAGGCCTCTTTGGCATGGAAAATAATACTTACAGTTAAATAAATAAATATATACATGTATATATATTTAAATCAATTGTTATCTTATTCAAGTTATATGTTTAAAATTTGGGTTGTGTTAAGATTTAAAGCTCAAT
Source organism: Tupaia belangeri chinensis (assembly GCF_000334495.1). Classification (NCBI taxonomy): domain Eukaryota; kingdom Metazoa; phylum Chordata; class Mammalia; order Scandentia; family Tupaiidae; genus Tupaia; species Tupaia belangeri. The sequence goes on along the minus strand of NW_006204133.1, from coordinate 8,169,218 downwards.
TTATAAATTTTGTTATTCAAGCTACTTAAAATCTTAAAATATGGTATTATTTTAAAATATAAAACAGTTTTTCTTAAAATTTGAATTTTTTATTTAAACTTTGGAAAAAATTTCTATATTTAAAGTAAATTAACTACTTAATTAACTAAATTTTATAGACATTGCAAACTAAAATTTAAAATTTAAAATTTAATACTTGTTTTTCTCTTAAAAATTTAATACCAGGGGAACCAGCAGTTAGCGTAATGGCTATGTCGCTGGACTCCCACGTAGTCCACCGCGGTTCGTGTCCCGGACCCGC
>NW_006204133.1:8160048-8168821 GCF_000334495.1 Tupaia belangeri chinensis | reverse complement strand
GGGGGGGATTTCTCGCTTTCTGTCTCTATGTCTCTCTCTGTCTGTCTACAGTGAAAACTCCCCAAAAAAAAAAAAAAAAGAAAAAAAATTTAATACCAGATTTACCCATCTAAAATAATTACTTTTTATAAACACTTAACCCTTTTAAGATGGTTACATAATTATTTTAAGAATCATAGCAATATTTTTTTAAAAATTTAAAGTAGTGGTTAAAAACTTATTACTATTATATTGCTTTCTAAAATATGTATTTGTTATTTCATATAATTTCCTGGGTCGACTCTGTGGTCTACTGGTTAAAGGAGCCAGATCTCACAGGACCAACCATCCCAGTCAGCTTTTAAACACAAGGTGTCCATGTGCATGCGTGCCCCTAAGTCCTAACAGGATGGAGAAATGGACAAGAAGGGATCACAATATGACCATGTCCCTTCAGAAATGCTTTCTTTCTCTCTCTCTCTCTCCCACACACATACTTCTGGCACTTAAGAAAAGAGAAAGAAAGAAAGTAAAAGGAAAGAAAGAAAAAATGAAGGAAAGAAGGAAGAAAAAAGACAAAAGGAAAAAAAGAAAGAGAAAGAAAGAAAGAAAGAAAGAAGAAAGAAAGAAAGAAAGAAAGAAGAAAGAAAGAAAGAAAGAAAGAAGAAAGAAAGAAAGAAAGAAAGAAGAAAGAAAGAAAGAAAGAAAGAAGAAAGAAAGAAAGAAAGAAAGAAGAAAGAAAGAAAGAAAGAAAGAAGAAAGAAAGAAAGAAAGAAAGAAGAAAGAAAGAAAGAAAGAAAGAAGAAAGAAAGAAAGAAAGAAAGAAGAAAGAAAGAAAGAAAGAAAGAAGAAAGAAAGAAAGAAAGAAAGAAGAAAGAAAGAAAGAAAGAAAGAAGAAAGAAAGAAAGAAAGAAAGAAGAAAGAAAGAAAGAAAGAAAGAAGAAAGAAAGAAAGAAAGAAAGAAGAAAGAAAGAAAGAAAGAAAGAAGAAAGAAAGAAAGAAAGAAAGAAGAAAGAAAGAAAGAAAGAAAGAAGAAAGAAAGAAAGAAAGAAAGAAGAAAGAAAGAAAGAAAGAAAGAAGAAAGAAAGAAAGAAAGAAAGAAGAAAGAAAGAAAGAAAGAAAGAAGAAAGAAAGAAAGAAAGAAAGAAGAAAGAAAGAAAGAAAGAAAGAAGAAAGAAGAAAGGGAGAGGAAGAAACCAAGAGAAAGAAAAGGGAGAAAGAAAAAAGAAAACAGAAATAAAAAAGGAAAACTAAAGTTACCATTATCTGGAATTTGGATATTCAAATCATCAAGAGACACCATATCATGTTATACACACACAACATAATTTATCCTGACAGTTGTATACTCTGTACACCTAATGGATTTACATTTTGCTCTGCAGACAACCACAGTAAAATGTGGCAGATAAAGATAAGAATTAGGAAATGCGTCAATGTCTTGCTCTTTAATATATATTTATTAGTGAAAGAAAAAAGAAAACACTACTTTTGAGACTACAATACCTGAAATCCATATTCTACCCATGATTCTTTAGAAACTTTTTTTCCCCATGGGCTGCTTTTGCTCATTACATGCTCATATCTCATCTACTTGTAACTACTGAACTGAAACTGATTCCTTGAAGGGACTCTGGTAGGTAGAAATGATGGCCTCTCAAGGATCCACATTTTTAATTCTCAGCTCCTCCTAATAGAAAGGGACTTCAAAATATTTATGAAAAAAAGAATCAAAATGAGAGTTTATTTGGTGCAAAAAAAATCCATGTATTCATGGAATCTTCCAAAAGTTCATGGAAAATAAGTACTATGGAAAAAAGTGGATATGTTAACTCACTCATGTTTCTCTGAGCACTGATCATATTGCAATCTGTTAACTATTCTTCGGAAGCACATGGAAAACAGACTGTCTCTCTGAGCAGTGTCCTCAGGACCATGGACAGTACCCCCAACAGAACCGAGTTGATCTTTTCCAAATCTTCAAGCCCATGGACAGCTGCAGCATTTTATCTTGTTGACCACTTACTAATTCAATGCTCCAAAAATATTTGCATAGCTATTATACACAGATTTTAGCTGTTCAGGGAATGTGAATTGGAGCAAAAGACTTTCTGTTTCCAAGGCTTTTGTAAATCTAGTAGGTATCAGACTAAATGCTAACTAATTAAATAAATTAATAAACTAGATGTAAAAAATCAAATCAAGGATAACCATACCTAAGAGGAGTAAAGGTATGGAGTGAGGAGAGACAAAATTGCAATAAATATATAAGTTCATGGTACCCAGAAAATGTGAACACCATTTAGTCACTGAGCTAACCTTTGTAATTTTCTCAGCTGAAATAATTGTACAATGGTCTTCACCACATATTTCTATGCTACCAATTTGTCCCATCACATGCTCAGGATGTTTCCCACCTAATCATGTAATGGCTCATCTTTATTTCTCTATTATCATGTGTCCAATCCTTCATAACTGTTCATTAGCAATGATCTCTGGTCTGAAGTTACATTTGAGTACATTTTCCTGGTTTGACTGGTTCCTGCTCTTCTGTCCCTATTCCACATCCCTTCATTCAAGTGACAACTTTCTTTCTGCGTAGGTGATTTTATTTCTTGATTTAATCTTGACTTGATAACTTGTTCCTTCAAGGAACTGGAATTCTACTTTTCTCTAATCAGTCTTGATGAGCCAGTACTGAAAACTCAATTCCAGTTCCTCATGAAGGACCTTTCAGACGTAGCCTGCATGGACAGATACACATCTGTTTATGGCTCAAGCCTGCATATATGTCTTAGCTGTGTTGATATTTAGCCTGATGTTAAGTGGAACAACTTTGTGTTGTTTTTTTCCTATCTCTCAGACAATAATTGTCAGCAATTGCTACTGGACAGACTATTTGAACATGCTATCTCTCTAAGAAGTTTTTAGTCCTAGGACCTCACTGCTGTCCACACCTCCTGTCTAGCTGTCATAATAAGTAAAATCTTAATAATTGAACCCTATCGTCATGTCTTGTAAACACATGGATCTGTATGTAAGATCGCTCTCCCACCACCAATACGTTCACAGATTATGTTGAAAAACAAACCACTCTCATTCTCTCAGTAATGACATTTATATATCATCTCAAACCACTGCCCTACTCTTATCTCCTGCTTTTTCCATCTATATGCAAGTACTGAAAAAGGTTCATGGAAAATGAAATTAAAGTACATGTTTACTTTGGTGCAAAACTGTTTTGATATCCATGTATAATTTTCTCAGCATTCACATTCTTTGCGAACCTTTTGAATATTCTCCCTCCTACAATTTGCATTTCTACCAAACACTACTTTTCATTCAACTCCAAAGAGCGAACCTTTTGAATATTCTCCCTCCTACAATCTGCACTTCTACCAAACACTACTTTTCCTTCAACTCCAAGGGAAAAGAAAATCCTTGTTCTCAATCTTGAGAATATTCTTCTCAACCTCTAACCTTTTTTAATTCACTTGTAATATCATTTCACTGTCATGGTCTGTCCTTGGAACTTTCATTCCCTCGGTTAATAACACACCCTTTTCTGAATTCTCACTATAAGCATTTCTGAAAAATATACTATGGTAAATGATCTAGGTGTATATTATGATTAAGTGTATATTGGTGAAATTTCTTTATATCAGGCTACATGAAGTATATTATAACAAATTTATTTGATTTTCATGAAGTGTCCCATTCATTGCAACAAGTTAGACTAAGTTAAGTTGTGACACAAAAACACAAATAAACTGTGGCTTAAATGAAGCAGAAATTGGCTCCTTTCTCTTACACAAGTCCAGAAGGCAGTGGTATTGGGTATGCAATATTCATACTAGCAAGATGCCAGCCCTTTCCATAAGTGCTTTGCAGCGGTGGCCTTTTTACTTATGGTGACACCATATTCAACATGGAAGTTCTAATCCATGGAAGTTCTAATCCCAGCTATGGAGGCTGTAATTCATAGTGAGTTTCCTTTGCATTTTGTTTAGCTTTTTCCCATAAGCTGCCTGTGCTTGTTGGACATTGAGAGTGAGAAAGTGGAAAATAACCCCTTGGGGATGGCCACACTGTAATCCCTTCTCCTTTATATTCCCCCTAGGATTTTGGCAAATACCTATATACACCCAGTATCCCAGTATGTTTTTCAAACCACAGGGTCCTGGTATTGAACCTGCACAACTGGCCTTATGGAATTTAGTATCTCAATCACCATGCCTCCTGCTGGCTTGAGGCAGTGACTTTTAAGAACATTTACTTTCTTAAAAGTATTTCCTACATGTTGAAAATATTGTTTGCTTACTGCCCATCAGTCAGAACTAATTCATATAACTACCATAATTAAGAGTCTTACTCCGCTTTCTGTTTGACTGCTAGAGATTTCATATGTCACCCCTCTGTCTTACCCTGGGCAAGCTGCTAAGTCCAAGTGTTCCAGTAGGGGGTACAAACAACAAAACCCTGTGCCCATGCATAGTAACCCTGTCCTCAGTCCACAGCTGAGAGCTATGAAACTCCAAGGCAGTGTCTTGTCACTGTTCCCTCAAGCCATCTGTGGACCTGTTCAGGATCTACTCTGCCTGCCCAGAAATCCTTCTTATTTCCATGATTCTCAGTGTGTGTGTATGTGAGTGAGCATGTGTGTGTGTGTGTGTGTGTGTGTGTGTGTGTGTGTGATCATCAGCTTTGACTTCTGAACTAAATTTCAGGTAAGATTGCATCCTATTTATTCTACTACCCAGCAAGGAGAAGGCAATACTGGCAATTGGAAGTTAATTTTGTGTATCTTTATTCTGTAATGAGGATATTCTGTACTAAGTAGACTTTCAGTACATGTTCATTACCATTATTGTATTTCTCTATGCATTGTAGTTATAATTTCAGCATGTATGTAATGTGGTAGTTTGTGTTATGTTTTTCTGAGCTTGAGCAAAGGGATGTTGCCACGTAAAATTATTTTCAGACACACACATACACACACACTCACACACACACTTAACAATGTTCACATTTTCTAAAGATGAAACTGTCACGTAATAGACCCGAGTGATTCGCATGAGGATGAGATGAATCTAAGAATAACAACATCAGTTAATTGCTTGAAGACATCATCAATATGACTTTTGAAACTTTATCACTCTATGCAAATTTTAATAAATGTTGGTTGGTTAGAAACATGGGTATGCAAATATGTCTCTGTACTAATTTAAGGTTATTCTTTATCTATTCTTACTCATCAGGCCCTTAAGTTGTGTTATTATTATTGGATTTAAATATTAGTCTTTATCTTCCAGCTATTCTTCCTGTTATCTGAGTCATCATCATTGTCTTCTTCTTGCCTCCTCCTTTTTCTTCTTCTTCTGCTTCTGCTGCTTCTTCTCCTTTTCTTCTTCCTTTTTGTATATAACCCTCTAGCCTTAGCCTTCCAGCCGGAGTTGTAGGTATGTACCACTGTGCCCAGCTCTTTCTCAGACAGGGTCCCCTCCAGTGTTTCTTAGTCCAGCCATCAACTCACAAGCCTCTTGCCTCAGCTTTCCTTGTTGCTGGGATTACAGGCACGCACCACCATGCCCAGCTTGTAGGTTAAGCTGGAAATCTAACCCAGGACTCCCATGTGATCCCAGCCAGTGGAGTACAGCTTAGCAACACATCCCATTGCATTTGGGTCATGTGAGTATCTTGTTTACATGTAATAGGGACTGAGAAAGTAAAAACTTTAACTTATTTCTCTGAGTGTATGCTTCTCTTTTAAACCCTCCAACATATTTTTAAACCAAGTTATGTTCTACAAACAATACCATATAATCATTTAATTTATAGTTTAACTTTTTTTTCTATCTCACTGATACCAAAATGAGGTATAGTAATACAAGAATACTTTTGACTGATTGAGATAATGCAACCATAGATAGTCCCAAGATATTGAAACGTTAGAGATTATATGGTTCGTGCCACTGGAATTTCTCATCGTCTAAAGAAGATCTCAAATCCAAGGTTCCTTGTGAATGTTTAGCTTCTCATTTCAATGTTTGGTTAGAGGTTTACAACCCCAAGGCGAAATAGGCAGGTGATGTTACTGTGGCCAACACTCTATAAGAACTGCTTTCTAATTTATCATCAAATGAAAGAACTACATATTGACACCTAGCCAAGAAAAAAAATCATGGATACCTCTGAAATGAATGAGTTAAGATGTGTTTTCAATTTCGTTAAGTATGAGAAGTGAATTAAGTTCTATTGCTTGTTTGACCTTAAGGGAATAATTTAAGACTTATGATTACGAGGATTTTATTTTTAAGGTGACGTATCATATTACATGTTATATAATATATATTATCTGGTTGTTGGAAAAGTCATGGCATACTGTTTTTCTATTTTTCTATGCAAAAATACATCATGACTTTTTGAGAACCCTATACATATTGTTATATTATGTATTTTAATATACATATATAAAATCTTAAATAATGAATAAGCTTTTATTTAATTGTTTTTTTAAGAGAGATTTTCTCCCATAGGGTTTGCGCACTTTCCGAAGAGAAAGAGACAGAAGGTGAGAAATCACCCCCCATGGATATGGCCACCGTGCAATCCCTTCTCCTTGGCATGCACACATTCCCAGTGTGAGTTTTAAGCCACTGGATCCAGGAGTCGAACTGCGGTCGACTACATGGAAGTCTAGCGAGGTAGCCATTATACCATCTACTGGCCCGCTATTTAGTTGCCTTTTTAAGCCACATGAAATAGCAACCCCAAATCTAGTGCTTGAAGTAGTGGGGTTTAGCTCCACTACTCTTAAGTGTCGTTCAGTGACTCTACCATGTCCTCGTTTCTTACTCTGCTCTGACACAGACCCGTCTGTGGGCCTGCTGCTTCCTCAGATGTTACGCCAGGTTGCACACTGGTGTGCTTTAGACTACACTATGATTCGGGCCAGTAAATGTTCCCTACCATCTCCCCATAGGAAATACACAATGATATAATGTTTTAAAACTTAATAAACAAGAGGAGAAAAAAATGTCTAAGACTTACTCATTTGATGATGAAAGAGATGGATTGCATGAAAATTATGGAACATGAAATGATCTGGTCTAATAAGAAGAAATTATGAAAGCTATCCAATCACATGCTGCTGTTTTAATCAGGTGTGAAGTAAAAATAGCACATACTTGAAAAATGTAAAAATGGGTACTTAGGCGACTTTTTGTATTTTATATTTGTAAACTCTTACAAAAGAATGGGGGAATAAAGAAAATCAGGAAAAGAAGATTACTAAAGGAAAAAAAATAATTAAAAAGGGGGTCCAGACAGTGGTGTAGTATTAAACATGTTGCTCTGTGAGGTGTTTCCACATGGGAAGGATGTAAGTTCACAGCCAGAGACCTCCCTGAGTATGCTGAGCGTACACTTGCCCATGGTCTGGGGTTGGCTTCAGCTGGGAGTGGATCCTGGCATCATGACATTGTTAGGAGTGCTCCCTCTCTCTCTTTCTCTATCTGTCTCATTCATGGAAGAAATAAATAGAATTAAAATACAAGCATTTCTCAGCCAGCCAATGATACAGTGGTTAAGGCAGATGGATCCCACATAGTCGACTGCAGAGTTTGAGTCTCAAACCTGCTGACCTGAAAGGCACACTGGTCTTGTGTGCCCCAGATCCTGAGAAGATGATGGAGGAGAAAGGATTGCAGTGTGGCCATCAATGGTGTGCTTTCTCACTTTCCCTCTCTGTCTCTCTATGTCAAGTGCATGTGCCCTATAGTAAATTACCAATAAATAAATAAGTAAATATCATTTAAAAATATATTAAACGAGGAAGAAAGAAAAAATAGGTAGAGAAGGAAGGAGAGAAAAAGGCCCAGTTAGGGCAATAAATTCTGTCTTCATAGGATAACAGTGAGGGATTTCCCCTAATTCAGAAGAATGAACATTTTGACAAGGTTAACATTTAAGAAGTTTATCCTATGGGGGAACCAGCAGTTAGCGTAATGGCTATGTCGCTGGACTCTCATGTAGTCGACCGCGGTTCGTGTCCCGGACCCGGTGGCTTAAAACTCATGCTGGGCGCGTGTGCATGTGTGCCCAAGATCCCGAGAAGAGAATGGAGGAGAAGGGATTGCGGCGTGACCATCCCCCCTGGGGGGTGATTTCTTGCTTTCTGTCTCTATGTTTCTCTCTGTCTGTCTGGCGAGCGCACACGCCCTACAGTGAAAATCTCTCAAAAAAAAAAAAAGTTTATCCTATGAAAAAAATACAGTTTGGAAGTATTTTTTATTATAATTTATGAAATGCAAATGCCTAATCAGATAAACCATGGCTAGAATCATAATGTTTTAAAAATCTCTGTGCTCCTATAAATGTACGGAATCTGTCTGAGTAAACTGCGTGTTAAAGGAAAAGTGATTGTCTACATAGATTCTAGAAAAAAAAGATGAGCTAAAGAGCAAACAATTGGCCATCTGTTTCTAGCCTTCCTGATAGGGCTGCTCTGAGAAGCTAAAAAAGTATGCCATTCAGCTTGAACGTTCTAGCGCTCATTAAAAATTAATAAATTGGAGTTATGATGTACATCTATTATGGAAAAATGGTATGTCTTCAATATATGCATTAATTAAAGTGTCTAGTTTGGATATTTGTTAGTCAAGAAAATATTTTCTGAAAAAGAACATTTGAAGTCATGAAACACTATAGACGTTCTTGTAAAATCTCCTTTGCAGTTCTCTAAGATATGCCGTGATTTGTGTCTTTTGAACACTACAGAATGAACACGCCCCAC
>NW_006204133.1:8106491-8160014 GCF_000334495.1 Tupaia belangeri chinensis | reverse complement strand
TCTTCCTGTTTCCCATCCTCAGATCATCTGAGTAAAGTGAAAATGGAACCTTATTGCAATCACAGAAGAATCATTTGAGGGAAAATGTTACAGAAAGATTGAAGCAATACTATACAAGCCAAAATTTGGAAACGTTATTTTCAAAATCAGTTGTGGTTGCAATTTAATGTAGACATATGTGCAAAATAATATCTTGGGGTATCTAAATGCAATTGTGAAATAAGTATAAAGGAATATCAATATGCCATAAAACAGTCCTTGTTGACAGATTTATAGTGGTAGAAAATCACAACAGTCTAATGGATTGGTTTCTAAAGTCAATACTACATTAAAAATGAACTTTACAAGTGAGATAGTTAAAACCACCATTGAAGATACTCTACGATGAATGAAGAGTGCCTTCACACCCTTATTTTCTCAAATGGCAAATATTGACAAAAATTGATGTATTGTGCCTCTCATTCTAGAACAGAATATTTCAAAAAAAATCTTCTTGCTTTCTTACTCCTCCTGTCTTACGCCCAGATGACGAACATGCAGCAGCAGTGGTTGAAAACTCTCCTACTGGCTAGCTTAATTCCCTCTCCGGACCTCATTTCCTTATCTACATAAAGTGCTTATTAACACTTAACTCATACGATTGTGTGAGAATTCAATTAAATATATTTAGTGCAATTTAAAAGATTAGCAGAGTGCCTGGGACATAAGAATGTGCTTGATAAATGATGACTCTTATTGTGTTTATTTATGATATGTTCAATTTTATTACTTGAGTTGCAAATCTCTTCCCAACTTCATAAGATCTCCCCTGAAAAACGGTAATTATATCAGCCAGTATTTTAATTTCTGAAATAGTCACCAGTTTTAGAAAAATAAAAAAAAATAAGGTAGAATATCAATATCTGTGTATAAGTTTCCTATCTCTTGTTCCCACAGATTTAATGACTTAAAACAAATTTACTGGTCTCATGGTGTCGAGTGAGTTGTGCTCCTCTGGAGGCTCTGAGGGGAGAAGGTTTTCCTTGTTTTCAGCTCCTAGAAGCCGCTGGCCTTCCCTGATTCCTGGCTGCTTCCTCACATCACTCCCAACTTTGGCTTCCATCAGATCATCTTTTCCACTCACCTGGTAGTTCTTTCTTCCACTAAAAAGACCATATGAGATTCTATCAGTCTTACCCGCATAAGCCAGGATAATCCCCCATCTCAAGACCTTTAAATGTGTCAAACGTGAAGTTCATGTTATCATGTGAAGTCACATACTGATGGGCTCTGGGGATGAGGACGTGGACATCATAAAACCTGCATAGTCATTATGGCTTCCAGCTAATTCTACTAGAGTTCCCCAGTGCCTCGTGAAGAACCTATTTGCTGTCATTTCCTTCACATGGTACCGTGTGCCATGGACTGACCAAGGTAATCTTTCCCCCATTATTTCTGACAGTTTTAATTTAAATAGTACTCACTGTACTCCTTTTATTGAAAGTTAACCCTGTCTGATATTTTGTTCCTAAGATGAATACTTGGGGCTGTATAAAAGCTGGATTTTTATTTCATTTGGTTTGTTTGTTGTTTTTGCTTAAAAAAGAACAAATCTGTCTTATCTATGGGGAACATAAAATCAACGTCACAGTAACTCTGTCCAGTGCACAGTCTCAGCTGACCCAGATCATGGACACTCACCTGTCCAGAGTGCTCAGGAAGTCCCAGGATACACAATCAGGACGTTCCCATGTGGGTCCGATTGTGTTACCACTGCACCACATGGCCCCCATGCAGGCTCTTTAAGCACCACATCATAGCCCATCTCCTTCACTCCCACCATCTCTTCTTTTCTCATTTTATGGGTGGACTGCCCCTATGGCCTCGTGGTATGGGAAGCTGGTTCCCACATGGATGACCATGGTGGGAATCCCAGCCCCTAAAGCTTGATAAACACGTTAGGTGCGTGTGTGTCTACTCAAATCTCAACAGAATGGAGAAATGGAGATGGAATTGTTGCTTGACCACATCCATTGAGTGGAATTTTCTCTCTCTCTGTCTCTTTCTAGTTATTGCATGCATTCTCTGTCAAAATTTTAAAATTATGCTTCTATTAATTAATAATGTGAGTTATTTATTTATTTGTTTATTTATTTATTTATGGCATAGGGCACATGCACTTGCCAAACAGAAAGAGAGAGAGGAAAAATGAGAAATCACTCTGCCAGAAAGGATGGCCACACACAAAAACCCGTTCTCCTCTGTTATCTTCTTGGAATTGGGCTTCTCGTCTCTAGATTTTAGGCATGCAGGCACATGCACCTAGCATGTTTTTCAAGCCATCAGGTCTGAGACTCAAACTGAGTGTGGAGTTGGTCATTTGGAATCCAGCACCTTAACTGTCATGCCACCTGTTGCTCCAGCATTAACAATTTCTAAGACATACTGTTTGCAAATTGGAGTTCAGGGGCCAATAGGTGACATGGTGGTTAAAGCACTGGACTCCCACAAAAGCAACTGCAGATCGAGTCCCTAGTCTCAGACCTGGTGATTTGCTTTCTTACTGTCTCTCTCCCTCTGGTGAGCCCAGGTGCCGTAGAGCAAAATTTTAAAAATAATAATAATAAATAAAATTAAATAAATTATTTCTTTAAAAAATAAAATTAGTGTCCAATGGTTTCATTTATTAATGAGCCTGTCAAGGACACAGACATGCTTCTTCACAGTACCCTGAGAAGGAGGGCTGGCAGTCCATGAGCTGTTAGTCTCTGAGGTTGACTGTCCTTGCATCCTTTTCATAGGCTTCTCATTGTTTAGATTTTCCACATGCTTCCACATTCAACAAAAGCACGTGACTTTTCATGCACACACCAGGGATTGTGTTGGAAACTGACAGAAACAGAAATTGAGGGCCATGGTAGAAAACGAAGAGGACAGAAACAGTTCTTATTGATGTCAAACTTTTTTGAGAAAAGCTTGTTGACTACTCAAAGGCTTTCCACTCCCACAGAAGCACTTGCTGGAAGAACGGAGTCTGAAAGAAAAGGAAGATCAGGAGAAGCAAAGAGAGCAGCAGAGTTGCAGGTCCAGAAGATACTTGCAAAGTACGTGAATTGAGTAAAGGAGGCACTAGTCACTATTGAAATAATTAGAAACAAGGCAACAGCAACATAAAATGGAAATGTGATGGTCGGCCCACCAGGGCTGTGAAGCAGGTGCTTTCCATCTGAAGTATGTCAGGCTGACGTAAACTTCGGTGATTTGTACAGTCTTTTGACATTGTGTGCCTTGGGGTGAAGTTACAACATTAACAAATTTATGAAGTACACTTGTGTAGTAGAGGTTTTAGAAGAGTTAAGGAGGACAGAATAATTTCATGTGAAGTAAATTAATGAGGTAATTTGTAAGAAAACATTGTGTAAGTTTTCAAGTATTCTTACACAGGGGCCAGCAGGTGATGTGGTGGTTAAGGTGTTGGACTCCCATTTGGCCAACCACGGTTCAATCCCAGGCCAGGTAGCTTGCTTTCTCATGCTCCATCTCTTTTCTCTCTCTCTCTTTTTCTGGTGAGCACACATGCCATATAGCAAATTAAAAAAAATAGTAATAATAATAAATAAAATTGAAAAATGCTTTTATACAGATATGCACATGATTGGAAAGTACCGTAAATAGAAAACAATTATTTAACTTAACTTCGAGGGAGTCATCTATTATCAAAAGCAAGCACCATCATCATAAGGTCTCTGAGGGTTCATTTATGGAAGAGTTTTTCTGTGGAAGCAGAAGGATATGGCATTTTCCAGAGGGTACATGTACTCGCTGGAGAGAGCCAGGAATCAGGGAGAGGGTAGTGAGAAACAACCTCTGCTGGGGGATGGCCACATCATAATCTGTTCTCCTCCACTCTCTTTTTTGGGAGTTTGGACATGTATGCACATGGGACTCGTGTGTTTTTCAAGCTGCCACATCCAGGACTTAAACTGCGCAGTCAGCCATGTGGGACCCAACTACCTTAACTACTGCTCCACTGAATGGTCCAGGATACATTCTTTAAAGACAAGCACAAATTACTATGAAAGTCTACTTTAAATTTTTATATTTTTCAATAAAGAAAAAGAATATTATCATACTTGAATTTCTTAATTTTCTGATAATTATCTCTCAGACACTGATATTTACACGAGTCTCACCATGAGTCATTGTCTAATTAGGGGTTTATAAAAAGCAAGCTAATACATAATTATATAAATTGCTTCATGCATGTACAAATAGAGTAAAATTTCTTATATCTACCCACATGTACTATCTATTTATTTTATCAAGTAAAGGTTTCCTTATTAATAGTCAATTTTACAGTGTGATAATTTAAAAAAATATCTATTGTAGTAGGTAGAACTTGAAAGATATCTCTCTTCAATATTCCCACCCTCTGGTTATTTAAGCACAAATACTGATAGAGGAGATTTTGCAAAAGTCTGGATCTTGAATCAGTTGACCGTAAGACACAGTGATTATCTAGGTGTGGCAGACCCTGTCAGGTGAATACTTTAAAGCATAAAGTTTTTCTGGCTTGTAGAAGAGGAAGCCAAGATTCAAAGCATGAAGGGGATTCATGGTGCTGGCTTTGAAGACGAAGGTCGCCCACTGACCAGGAATGCGGATGGCCTCTAAGCTAAAGATGGCCCTCAGCTGATAGCCAGCCAGGAAGTAGGGACTTCAGTCTGATAGATGCAAGGAACTGCATGGCGTTTGTCCAGCACCCTGAATAAACTTGTTTATGGACTCTCTCAGAGTCTTCAGGCTCAATTCTGCTTTGCCGACCTTTTGGTTGTGGCCTTAGACCCTGAGCAGAGAGTTCTGGTGAGCTTACCTCAAATTCTAACCTATAGAACTATGAGTAAATAGATTTCTATTGTCCTATGCTACAAAATTTATGGTAATTTATTACACAGCAGTAGAAAGACAGAAGCTTTATTAAGTACCAGCTATGTGATAATACACATGAAAATATATTTTGACATCTTCGGTGTTTTCTTTCTTGGTAACGTAGATAGTATTTTGTAGTTTACTTATAAGGCTGAGGGAGAAGTGCCTTGCCCAAGAATTTGGGGGAAGATTCAAGACTACCGTTTAAATTTTCTAACATTTGTTAAAGACTTTTTTTTTCCTTAAACATTATATTCTTTGTAGTATATGATGTATACATAATATTTAGCACTTTTGTTTCTCATTACTTTGTGAATGAATCTTTCCTTTCTGGTAGCCTCTAGTAATTAAAATTAATCTCTTTTTGTATGACACTTGAACGTTATAGCCAATCTAAAGCTACTTTCTCACCCAACCAAGACTCGACTTTGGGCTGAGGTGCTTGGAGCTAGGGATGGGGTTGCTGACCCTGGTGTTCTTTTTCTTTTCCCTCTGCTTGGTTTGGATCCTTTATGTTGAAAATGAATTAATTTATTAGGGCACGTGCACTTGCCAGAGTGACAGAAAGTGAGAAATCACTTCTCATGGGGGATGGCCATGCCACAATCCCTTCTCTTTCATTCTCTTATCGGAATTTTGGGCATGTATGCACACCTGACCAGCATGAGTCTGGGACTTGAACCACCATTAACCACGTGGGAGTCCAGCACCTTAACCACTATGCCACTTGTTAACCCCAAGAAGCTCCTTTCTTGACCATTATGATCACCTTGTGTTGATTTTTGCTGACTCCCTTCCTAAAAATGACTTTCCATTAAACTCCTGTGGTTGATTATCCAGACAGCTATCCACCATGGGTTTCTTTTAAAGTTTTTATTTATTTATTCAGAAAGAAAGAGACAGGTAATCCCAACTGGATCTTCACCCCACAATCCACCTCTAGTCTTTATTGGCCTGGATTATGGGCACACCTACCCAGCATGCTCAGGGAGCTCCTGGGATGCAAACCCAGGACCTTTCCCATACGGATCTAGTTATGTTACCACATCACCACTGCCTGGACCCTAGCATGGGTTCTTTGTGGAGCTCTGCTGAAGCCTTCTATTGCAGAGTTCCCTGGCTGGACCTTTTAAGTTTTCTCCAGGTCCCACCATCATGATTTATAACCATTCAGCTTTGCAGCTGTGGACCTTTGTGTAGAATCTGTTCTCTGAGATATAGGGTTGACAAGAGTTTCCAAGGCAGATACTTTCTGCAGTGTCCATTGAAGCTAATATATTCTTGCTGTACTCAATATTGGGACTTCAGATGGCTGCTATTGCCATAAAATGCTTGTCCCTGCCGTCCATGTCCATTTTTCTTCTCCCCGATGAAGCAGGCACAAAGGATAAGTATCAAGTCCAATACTTATAGGGACATCTCACAACCTATTGTGAATGGATTCCCATAACCATCCAACTATGGGTGACCCTCTGATTGCCCACTTATTTGCTTCTCAATGTCAAGATTGCATTCCCACATTGTATCAAATGCTGGTCTCATTGTTCTTTATGGTTGAGTCATATTCCACAATGTATATGTGCCACATTTTCTGACCCATTCATCTGTTCTGGACATTTGGGCTGATTCCATGTCTTAGCAATTATGAATAATGTTTCAATGAGCATGGATGTACAAGTGTTTTTTCCAAGTGGACATTTTCCTATCCTTTGGGTAGATACCCAGGTGTGGAATTGCTGGGTCTTGTGGTAGTTCTATTTGTAGATTTTACAAAAACCACCAGACAGTTCTCCATAGTGACAATATACATGGTAATATTAATGAGTTTACTATAATCACACAGGAAAAGAAGCCATTTTGTATGATGTGAAGATGCACAGTGATTTTATATAAATAAAAATATGTTATTAAAAAGAAGACTGCAAAGGACACTGATGATTCCAGTAAAACTTTTCCCTCTACACTTTACACATTTCATATATAAAGTGAAGGAGGTAACTGAAGTCAGCATTGATGGTTTCTCTACCTCTCGGGAAGGCAATACCTGGCACCAGTGAAGGGTTGATTTCCTGAGCATGTAGAAGGGTGCTACTTGTTTTCCAACCCTCAAGTCGGGGACCAAGGAAAAGTCCCAGTTTTGAAACATTTGGCTGTAGCAAAGTCTATGTTATGGGACTTCAAAAAGTTCATGGAAGGCCTGCCCATTTGTGGAGTGGTTAAGGGAGCTAAATCGCACATGGCTGACCATGGTATGAGTCTTGGCCCCAGTGGTTTAAAAACTGTGCAGGGTATGTGTGTGTGCATGTCCCATATTCTGACAGGTTGGAGAGATGGAGGAGAAGGGGTTGCAGCATGGTTATTCCCCATTGGGGGGTGCTATCTCTCTCTGTCTTTCTCTCTGAATTGATAAAGAAAAGTGTGTGGAAAGTGGAAAGGACAATGTTATTTTGCTGCAAAAAAATAAAAATCCATGTTCATATTTTCCATGAATTATTTGAAGATATCTTATGGAAGAGGAAGAAGTGACATGCTCAGATTTTACCTCCGAGTCTAGACTTAAATAGTTACCATTGTTTGTAATTCCTTTTATTTCAATCACAATAAAAGAGTAACCAAAATCTTTTTTTTTTTTTTTTTTTTGGAGAGGTTTTTGCTATAGGGGGCGTGCGCTCGCCAGACGGACAGAGAGAGACAGAGAGATAGAAAGCAAGAAATCACCCCCCCCCCGGAGGAATGGTCACACTGCAATCCCTTCTCCTCTATTCTCCTCTTGGGATCTTGGGCATGCACGCACACGCGCCCGGCATGAGTTTACGTCACCGGGTCCAGGACTCGAACTGCAGTCGACTACGTGGGAGTCCAGCAACATATCCATTTTGCTAACTGCTGGTCTCGACAAATTAATATGATTATAGTTATGATTTGTGGTTTGGTTGCCATCTATGAGTTACATATTACTTGATGTCTTTGGAAATTCATTTCAAGAATTTGAATAAAGAATATAATTTTGGGATCAGAGCAGACCAGCTTTTATGAGATAAAGAGAGATGGGGCTATGTTTAATGGGGTTAGTTTTAAAGTTATTCTGGTGTCTTGAAAAAATATGAACTAATGATGCCATTAGAAACTCAAATGTTTTTGGGGAAAAAAATACAAAGTGATTCACACTCTAGGACAATCATTCCCAAATGACTTATCAATACAGATGAAGCTGCTCTCAGGTGTTTGCCATGTCTCTTCTTGAAAGCGACAAACTTATAGTAAATTGGCAAGGAGGTGTGATGGGGAAGACTATGGTTTGTGACAGGGTGGATCTGGTGGGTTGTGAGACATGAAACGTAACAGGAAATAAGAGAACCTACAGGAATTGACAGCCAAGCTGAAGTTAGGCTGCAGTCCCTGTCAAGACTGGCAGGGGAAAGGTCAAGAATGCTAATAAAACCTGGGATGTCTAGAAGGAAAGAGAAATTATTCGAGGTTGCCCATAAAGTTTGTCCCTTTCATATTGGGAGAGTGGGTAGTGAAAGTGCATGGGAAATATATTATTATTTTATTTTAATTTAATTTAAATTATCCTTTTATCTCTCCAGAGAGTGAAAAAGAGACATCCTAACTAGGTCTTCATCCTAGCCTCAGCCAGTCAGGACCATGAGCATGCATGCAGATGCCCACTGGGTATGGAGAGACCTTGGGACACAAACCTGGGACCTTCCCATGAGGCCTCAGCATCACAGAGTTTGAGTTACTGCCATGCCACTGTGGTTGGCTCTATTGTATTTATTGAATGATGTGTTAGTATTGGATCTTAGGTTCTGTTAAGGATAGATAAAGCTCTGCTATAATCCAAAGCACCAAAAGATCTAGTTATAGTGACCAGGCAAGGACTGCACGGGGTCGGGGGGAGATGGAATGACAAAATGGTGAAAGAGGTGGACTTTCCTCCCTGTTTTTTGCACCATTGGTTTTCTCACCATAAATACATAAATCATTTTTGGGTGGATGTTTGCCATAGGGTGTGTGCACTAACTGGAGCGGGACAGATAGAGAAAGTGAGAAGAAAAGGGAGCGATTTCTCTCATTGGGAGCATGGCCACACCTCAGTCTCTTCTCCTCCATTCTCCTTATGGGATTTTGGGCATGCATGCACAGATATCTAGCGTGATTTTTCAAGCCAGCAGTTTTGGACTCAAATCATAGTGGATCATATGTGAGTTCAGCACCTTAAATGACGCACCACCTGCTGGCCCCTCAAAATAAATCCTAAAGGGAGGAAACTTAGTGAACTGATGTAAAAATATGTTGGTTTTCTACTATGTGCCCACACTGTACTAAGACCCTGAAGAAACAGATATAATAAGCCTTAGATTGCATCCATTGAAAAGTTACTATTTAGAGAAAGAAAGGGTTATGAACAACAGTGATAGAAGCACTGTGATACTAGTCAGCAGTGGAATCCATTGCTCTGTTGTCCATCACACCTTTCTTCTTATGAGGGGTGTATTTTCCTCTGATGAGGAAGTGTTGCCCCTGTCCCTCCTCCATCCATGTCTCCCATACCTTAGGAACATTACTCAGCTCGAAGATCAAGCCTAACTACTTAGAATGCCTCATGAAGACTCTTCTCATTTGTAACTAAGGAAGAGGCTCAGCCACTGCAGGGTGCAAAAACTTGTTCCTCAGAATCAAACATTCCTTTCTGTGGAAGGAGTCTGCTCCATAGAGGATTGTGAAGCCAACAGTTCAAGATACACCAGAAAAAAAAAAAAAAGATATACAAAGAATCAGTGCAGGGTTCATTTCTAGACTGTCTCTCTGAGATTCAGATGGATTCCTAACCTACATGGTATTCTTTAAGACAGAAAATACTTACTTTGATTTCACTATTTTAGCTTTCTAATCAACTATACCAAGAAAGGTCTACTTGTATTTCTATAGAGTCATTTTTTGGACGAGCAGCATAAAACTTTTAACATGTGATTTATGGATAACAGGATAGTACAAAGGGAAACAATAGTCATGGCTTGCCGTTTGGCATTTCTAGCAAGGATTCCTTACTAAGGACCCCAACTGCATTGTCTTGGCTCCATTTATGGAAGGCCAGCAGTTAATACTGTTCCATCTATCCTATGCAGTTGCTATCAGCACTTTGGGGGTTTGGTGTAGCAGAAAGGGAAGAATTTCTCAAGAAAATAAAAAATGATAGTGAGAATTGAGATGGGAAGAAGGGAAGCAACACATGGTTCTCATATTATTAAAAGGGACAAAAGGCAGAGAAAACAAATAAGAGAAGAATGTCTGGGTTGCCTTAGAGGGCAGAATTGAGATTTTGAAATACGTCTAAAGAAGTGAGAATAGGCCGGGCGCGTGTGCGTGTGTGCCCAAGATCCCGAGAGGAGAATGGAGGAGAAGGGATTGTGGCGTGACCATCCCCCCTGGGGGGTGATTTCTCGCTTTCTGTCTCTATGTCTCTCTCTGTCTGTCTGGCGAGCGCACGCGCCCTACAGTGAAAATTTCTCCAAAAAAAAAAAAGTGAGACTAGGGAGGGAGTGGGTGGTAAGGCTCAAGCAGAGGTGAGATGGAAAGGAAGGGACTTCTCTTGTTAACAGACAGGCCCAACACCCATCTAATATGAGCAGTAGTAGACATAAACAAGTGAAAAAGGTTCAAAATGTGAAATTCAGTCTTTACATTGCACTTCAAAGAGAAATAACAGAAGAGATTTTCTATGCATTTTGGAGACTGTAGAAGTCTTGGCTCATAGAAGTTGGGAAACCATTTTCCTCAAAAACTTCAGTTACTATCTTTTTCAGTTCAGCATATGTAGAGTATTCTCATTTCTAGATTTCTACTTCGTAGTTTTCAACTTCTGTTCAAAGTCAGCAATTTTGGTTTTGTATAAAATGCAGAATTTGAAACTGAGAAATGACACTTTATGTAGACTGCCCTTTGAAATATCACCTTGTCCTGGGTATTAACAGTTAATACTTCATTTCAATAAGAAGAGACACTATATGTATGGTGTCAAGCCCGTGCTATAACAGGTGCAAAAAAAAGTCGACAAGAAAATGAAGTATTGTTTGAAAACTCAAGCAAAACATTCTTCTCAAAAAAAAAAAAAAAAAAAAACAACAACAAAAAAAACCCTGAGCAAGGGTTTTTACATAGTTTAGAAAACATTCTTAAACTATCTGTGTACCAGTAGATACCAGAGAGGATCTTCCAAGAGGGTCCTCATGCCACATTCAATCCCCTTAGCTCCAGCCTGTCTGGTATCACGTGCAGGTGTCCAACACATACAAGAGGTCTCTGGATGGGAGCCAGGAGCCTTCCCAGGTGGGCCAGCCTCAGAGAGCCTTGCATTACCTCTGTACCACCACTGGGCCCCTGGAAATTAGTTTTAGATTAATTACCTCTAGCGACTTTATCTAAATATTTGGTAGAATATTTTGCTGTTGTTAGACACTAAAGCAAGGAGAGAAAATGTTCTTCAGCACCATTATATAAAACTCGTGCTTTAACGACAGTGATGAACAAAGCTGTCCTTTAACTCACTAGACAGTAAATATTCGCTTGTCATCTGTTCTCTCACAGCTACTCAACTCTATCATTGTGTTGCAAAAGCAACTATCAGCAATGCATACACAAATGAGCATTCTAATAAAACTTTATTTATACATTGTAGATATCATAGGAAGGCAATAAGGAAATGAACTACCTCAAATAGAACACAATAACTGCATGAGAGTCCCCAACTATAAGAGGGACATAAGGTGACATTCCAAACACCATTTAGTTATTAATGTTAAGTGCTGGTATATGTCTAAATAAATATAAGCCATCATTCTGGCCATTCTCAATGTATTGTAAAATGAGTAGACTAGCCTTGAGAATCTACATCAGGAGGCAGCAGGCATATACACTGTTCCTTATTTCGGTTTTCCTCTTAAAATGTATTCAGGTCCAGGTGTGCCCATTCTATAGTTCTGGAAGCCATACATCGACCAGTTTGAATCCCAAGTCATCCTGAAAAATGCACCTGTGCCTGTAAGGGTACCCAGGATCTGGAGGAGCTGGAGGGCTGGGGAAGAGGGAGCGTGGCATGATGAGACCCTGTTGAGGGTGCTTTCTCTCTGTCTCTTTCTCTCATTCTTGCACATGGATGTGCTTTCCATCAGAAGATATAAGAAGGAAAGAAAGGAAAATTTTGTACCTCGGTGTGTGGAAAACTCTCCAAATGATGTTACAATCCAATGACATTTAACATCCCTCTGCTAGCTTTTTGTTTCTCTGGTTTAGGTTTAAAAATTGTAGAGTACTAAATGTCTGAATTCTAATAGTATTGTGTTGGCTTATGGTAAGGAAGTGGCATGAGTTTAAGAGTAAAGAAGAAATAAGGAAATGATGTAAACAAAAAATTTCATACAATAGGCCCAATTATATTTTTAAGACCTTGAAAGTAAGCTTCTTTATAACAGAGACTTGATTGTGCCTTAGTCACTAATTTAGAGATTAGCTCTGATTAAGAAAAATAAATAAATAAAGCAACTTCATGGTTTCCTAAATGCCAGTTAAAGCAAATTGGTACTTTTTAATCAGTGCAGCTGAATTCTTTGTGCAGTTTTGCCAGAAGCATACGTAATCCATTGAAAAATTATTTATTGTAGATTTTATTAAAGTGTATTTACTTCTTTTTTCCTTGAATGAGAGAGACAGAGAGAGATCCACCCTCAGTCCCATTTGGTCCCATATCATATGTGCACACGCATGTTCCACCACACTCAGGGAAGTCTTTAGATTTGAACTGCGAACATTCCCATGAACCACACAGAGCATTGTGTTTAACCACTGCATCATGGCTCAACTCCATATTCATTGCACATTTCAACATGAATACTATGCACTAAGAATACCCAGAAAATGCAGACTAGAAAGAAGTCTCTTTAAAAATTCTAAGAAGAAAACATAATACTTCTAAGAATTGACTGATGTTTAATTAACAATAATCCTCAAGACCATAACGTAATACTTTTAAAATGGCATGAGTATATCCAGGTCGATTACAGTTCCCATGAGTAAAAATTAAAAAGAGGCCAAGCCAGAGCAGCAAGAGTGAGCCCGCTTCAAAACCATTAATAGGCATGAGTGGAAGGGGGAAGTCATCTGACCAGAAGTAGCACAGAGAAGGGGCCCACAAAACCTCTCTGAGCAAACCGAATGAACCAGCTCTGGTAGAATCAGAAGTGAATCAAGACAATGTGACTCAAACCCTCCATTATCATCCTTTCTTGCTAGTGTGGCCTGTCCATTCCACATCTGTCTCAAGTATATCCATTCACTGCTATAGGTTTATTCATTAATCCTACGAACTTTCATTCACCACTTTGCCAGTGATAGTACCCATGGCTGCATGACTTGCTGACTATCGGCAAAGACCAGAGGGCAGTACTGATGAGCTCGTTCAGACAAGCATATCATGAATCTTAGCTTGACAAGCCACTGAGATCACTCTCTTGCCCCAACATACCTGCGCTTGAGTGGAAAAGGGTTTTTGTGTCAGTTCACTTGGAAAGGAATTCATCAAACGAGAAGAAAACGTTGGGAGAAATTAAGAAAAACAAAGGAACAAGGACTTGGAAACAAAGGAGAGAGAAGATTGTATTAGTCCTCATACTTTACTACTTCTGAGCTGGAGGTTGTAACAGGTAAGGAAAAAATAAATCTTAAAATGTTATGGAAAATGCTGATGGCAAATGTTCTCTTAGTCCACTTGGGCTGCTCTAACAAAATACCATAGACTGGATGGCTCATGCTTAACAAAAATTTATTTCTCATAATTCTGGAGACTGTGAAGTTTAAGACCAAGACCCTGGCAGAGTTGGTGTTTTATGAGGGTCTGCACCCTGTTCCACAGGAGGTACTTATTGGGGCTGTCCTTTCCATCACAGGCTCAAAATGCCACCACTGCTACCCCAGACACTGTGGCCCTTCTCTGTCACTGCATTGCTCAGCTGCCTGGTATGGCATGCATGCTCATAACAAAACCATGGGGGTAGGGGTGTCTCCTCCCAATCAGCAAAGGTTGTTCTTAAGAACTGTGGGGCCCAGGCAGGCAACCATAGCAGAGGTCGGGTCACTGTAGAAAACCCCACTAGGGCAATGTCCAATAGAATGTGGAGGCACTCTGCAGCTGAATATTCTATTTCATCACTGGCAAGTTCCACCTTTCACAAAGCACTAAGACAAGAGCACAGTTCAGCAAGCTCTTGGCCGCTGTATCTCAAGGATTGCCTTTCCTCCAGTTTCCAATAACATACTCTTCATTTCCATCTGAGACCACATCAGAATGGCCTCCACTGCCCATAGTTCTACATTTCATTAGTAAACGTTTACATATCATCTGGGTAAATCTCTACAGCTCTCCTTTTCCCCTTTTGAGCTCTCAGTAGAATCACCGTTAACAGCACATTCATGGCAATATAGGCTTTTATTCAGTATGCACCTCAAAACTCTTCCAGACTCCACTCATTTCTCATTACCCAATTCCAAACTTAGGTTCACATTTTCAGACATGTATTATAGTAGTGTACCTATGTCTTAGTATCAGTGTTCTCTTTTGTTCCATTAGTGCTGCTATAACAAAATACATTAAATTGGATGACTTGAAAACAACAGAAGTCTGGGACCAGGAGATGGTGTAGTGGTTACATTGTTGGACTCCCATGTAGTTGACCACTAATCCAATCCTGGACCTGGTAGCTTAAAACTCATTCTGGGCACATGTGCGTGCATGCCCCAAATCTCAAGAGGAGAATGGAGGAAAAGGGACTGTGGCATGGACATCCTCCCAGGGTGCTTTCTGTCTCTCTGTCTCTTTCTGCCTCTCCAGTGAGTGTATAGAAAAACCTCTTAGAAAAACTAAAAAACTAAAAACCTGTTTCTCATTGTTCTGAAGGCTGAACAGTTCAAGATCAAGGGACCAGCATATTTAGCATCTGGATAGGACCTGCTTTCTGCATCATAAATCGAACACTATTGCTGTGTCTTCATTTGGTAGGAGAGAGTAGTGTGCTCTCAAGCATTTTTAAAATAAGGTCACGAATCCCAAATGAGGGATCTACTCTCATGACCTAATCATCTATCAATCACAACTCCTAATGCCAAAATTATAAGGGATAGGATTTCTTCTTCTTCTTCCCTCCTCCTCCTCCTCCTCCTCCTCCTCCTCCTCCTTCTTCTTCTTCTTCTCCTTCTTTTTTAAGAGGTTTTTGCTACAGGGTGTGTGCTCTCACCAGAAAGACAGAGACAGAGAGACAGAAGTGAGAAATCCACACCGCCCCTCAGGGGGGATGGCCATGCTGCAATTCGTTCTCCTCCATTCTCCTCTTGGAATCTTGGGCACACATGCACACACTCCTGGCAAGTGTTTAAGCCACCAGGTCTGAGACTCGAACCATGGTCAACTACATGGGAGTCCAGCAACATAGACATTATGCCAACTATTGGTCCCATGGGGGTAGGATTTCAACAAATAAATGTATAGGGACATAAATATTCAGATAACAGTAGATATCAAATAAATAAAGGCTTAAAATTAAAGGAGAGGTATTCTATGTTCATAAATTAGAATTATCGATATTGTTAAGATGTCAGCTTTTCAAGTTTATTTACAGATTCAAAACAGTCTCAGTCAAAATCCCAAAAAACTATTTAGAGATATCAACAAATTGACTTGATAGATTGTACAAAGAGGTCAAAGTCCTAAAAGGTCTAACAAAATGCTAAAAAGAAGAATGTAGTTGGACACTGATACTGTCCAGCATCAAGACTTACTATAGAGTTAAAGTAAGAGCAGCATTGTACTGGTGAAAGAACAGAAGGGTGCAACAAATATAATACAAGTTCAGAAGGAGATGCTCCTTTACCAACTGAATGTTGGTAAAGGAGCAAAGACAATTAAAATGATATTTTCAACGTGTGCTACTGGGAAAGTTAGACATTCATATCCAAAAATAAAAAAATAAAAATGTTCATAGACCCAGACCTTACAGCTTATACAAGTTTCTTACTTGAAATGGAATACACGCCTAAGTATAAAATACAAAACTAGACAATTTTGAGAAGAAAATTTATATAATCTTAGGTTTGATGGTGAGTTTTTCAAAAAGATAAAACAGTATCATAATACATGAGTACATACTATGATAAACTGGACTTTATTTACTTATTTAGTTCTTTTTAGGTTTTGCCATAGGATGTATATTCTTGCGAGAGAGAGACAGACAGAAGGAAAGTGAGAAATCATTCCTCCGGGGGAGGGGGCACTCTGCATGCAATACCTTCTCTTCCATCTGCCTCTCAGGATTTTGGGCATGCATGCACACGTGGTGAGATATTCAAGCCACTGGGTCTACAGCTCAAACCTCACTCAGTCATATGGGATTTCAGTGTCTTTAGTCACTGTGCCACTTGCTAAACCCTAAACTGTATTTTGTTAAAATTAAAAATTTTGCATCTTTGAAAGAAGCATAAAACAATGAAAATATGTGCAAATCACATATCTAATGCCAAATTACATAAGAATTTTTACAACTTAAAATAAGAAAACAACGTAATTTAAAACATCTAAATAGACACATCACCAAAGAAGTTATTAAGAGGGCAAACAAGCACTGTTTTTGGAGTGGTTGCTCAACAGCAACTCAGATGCCGAGGTCATTGCTAAGCAGTTGCAAATGAAAACAACACAAGAGAACAACTGTGAGAATGGGGGAAAAAATGAAAATAAACAAACAACCTGACAATAGCAAATGCCATCTGGAATATGGAATAACAGTAACTCTCATTGATTTCTGGTGTGGATATTAAATGACAGAACAATTCTAGAAGACTGTCTGGCAGTTTCTCACAAAGCTAAATATAATTTTACCTCTTATTTAAGTTAAGTTATGGCACTCCTATTTACTTTCCCTATTATTTGAAAACATGTTCACACATGAACCATTATGAGAACTTTTACAGCAATTTCATTCATAATTTCAAAAACTTGGAGCAACTAGGTTATGTTTTCCTAAGTGAAACTGTAAGCACACTGGAGTACATCAACACAACTGAATACCATTCAGTAAGCCAGGAAGCCATTCGGAAATACGAATGAATGCTAAATGCTCATTGCTGTGTTAAGAAATCTAGTCTGAATAGGTCACATAACATGTGACTTCATTTTTATAACATTCTTAAAAAGAGAGAACCACAGAAATAGTACAATGTTCCCAGGAGTTTGGAGAAATAGAACCCAAGGGTTTTGTTTGTTTGCCTTAGGGTATAATACTGTAATGATAGTTATATGACACTATGTATTTGTTTAAACCCATAGAATTTAATAGCACCAAGAGTAAGTCATAATGCATATACCACAAACAAACAAACAAAAATCATCTTTTAGGATGTCAGGGGATCCCAGGATGAAAGGTAGTGTGTGACAATTTAAAAAATAAAAATGTATTTTTAAAAATGTCTAAAACAACATCAATGAGAGGAGTAAGAAAAAAATGCTTTGATGTAAATATCTCTTGATATGAGTGGAGTCCATACAAATGAAGACAACATGGATTGCATGTAACAACTATATTCTTGTTCATAAAGTTCTCATCAGAAAATATGAATTAAATCTGAAACCTCTATCCATACATGAGGGAAATGGCTGATGGAAGATTGGAGCCAGCTTTTTCACTGTTGCTGTGAAAGTGCAAAGAGAAGGTGAAGGTCAGAATGAACCATGAGGTAATAGATTAGCATTGGAGACACTGCATCAACTCGTGTGGCTGAATATTGATACAGGTGGTTGCACATAGAAATATTTATATCCATTGACTAGTATATGCAAACAAATTTTCTTGTATTATGAGCTGAGGGGTCCTGCAGGCAATCACATCAAAATCAATTATACTTAGTATAGATCTTAGTATCTAATGTCATTCTCCAGTGCAAGGAACTGAGTTCCTCAGAGAAATGGCAGATGCCAGGACTGAGACAAGACATACACAACTTGAGCCCAGCACCTTTTCTAACTCCAGAAACACTGAGAACAAGAACAACTACAGCAACAACATAATAAGAAAAAACACCCACATGATGGGGAAATTTCAAAGATGTACAAGCCAATTGAGAAAACTCTTAATACTCATAGAATGTATAATTTAAGTAACAAAATTAAATAGCACTGACTTATGAAATAAATCTCCAAGAGTCAATAATAGTAAAATAAAGTCACTAAGTAAGTGAATAAAAAGATAATGGGGGAGAAGAAACCAGTCTCCCGTGCAGAATAGTTTATCTCAGTTCTCTACCCTTGAGAATGCAACTCCCCATCCTGTAAGTGTGATCTGTTCATAGTATCTGCCTTCCAGCAAGTAAAGTATGAAAATGGGGAAGAAGAGTAAAAACTTGATAAACTATCTCAGCCAGGTGATCAGATGATCGAAAGCTATGAGGCACTGCGCAAAGGAAGCCAGAGCCCACGTGACCAACTGCAGTTGAGCAACAGCACCATCGGCTTGAAAAGACGTGGCAGATAAGCATATGCATGCTCAGGACCCTGGCGAGGTGGAGAGCTGCAGGAAAAAGGTTGTGGCTAATCTCCATTGGTGGTTCTCTCTCACTCTCTGGCTCTCATGCACGCATTCCATGTGGTGTTAAGATAATGAACCTCATCAATGCCACATTGATCTTCTGTACCCTTGATAAGATGTGATGAAAATGGCCCTTAACCTTTATCATCTTCCTTGTGAAAGCTCATAACTCCAGTGTGCATGTAAGAAAAATGTCAGACAAATCCCAGTGGAGGGGCATTCTATAACATGCCTGACTCAAGGTCTTTGAAAAATACATAAAGTCTGAGAAACTATCACACCCAAAAGGAGCCTATGGAAACATGGTAACTTCGTAGGATATGCTATCATGGATGAGTTCCTAAAAAACAGGAAAGACCATGAGATTAAAAATTAATAGCAACGCTTATAAAATAAAATAACTAAAGAAATTTGAGTAAATGATGGGTGTCAGATAATAACAAGGTAGCAATATTGGTTCATCAGTGTGACAACAATTTCTGACTTCACTGAGATTTTTCTGTATTTGCCATAGGGCAAGTGTGCTCACCAGAGACAGAGAGAGAGATAGTGAGAAAACACCTCCCATGAGGCCTAGTCACACCGCAATCCCTTCTCTTCCATCTCTTCCTGTCTTTGGGATTTGGGGTACACATATGCACACTTGCCTGTAGAGTTTTCCAAGCCCCTGGGTCCAAGACTCAAACTGTGTCAGCCATGTGGGATCCAGCCACCTTAAACCCAGGCCATAGGCTGGCCCATCTACAGTAAGATATTAATAATTGGGGAAACCAGTATGGGCATGGGAAATATGCAAAATTTGTATCACCTTCACAATATGATGTATTTCTGCATCAAGACTCTTTTAAAAATGTTTACTGTACTAAAGAGTACTCAATGAGACTTTTATGAAGCACAGCTGAACTTCTTTGGGACTCCTGAGGCAGAATCCACACAAGGGAAGTTGAGGGGCACCCCGCTGAGATGAGGCTCTGTGCTGGAGGCATCAGGACCAGTGCCTCAAGAGAGGTGACTATCAGGCCACCCACAACCAATGGCTGGGGGTGTGGTACTAAGGATCAGCAGTCTTGGTAGTACATTCCTGTGTAGGGTGTCAGTACAAAACAAAACAAAAAACTGGTGAGGTCTGTGGGGACTATGTCTACAGATATGTCTAACCGTCCCCAGTGACCCAGAAAACTGGTCGGGATATTCAGAAGGATGATTTGAAGTCTGTCACCTGAGGGGCCTAAGAGAAGAGAGGACAGAGTCACAGAACGTTCAGGCCTGCTCACTGTGGTGCTGCTTTTCAGCCAGCGTGGTTGTGGGTGGGTAAGCTTGATTCCCCATGCGTGAGAAGGAGCTTGTTTTGCCATTTGCTAACTACAATCTTGAGCAAATAATTTAAACTTTATGTTTCCTCTTCTACAAAATGGGGATAGAAAGAGCATGTAACTGAGAGGCTATGCTCGAGTTAAATACCTGAGCACATTGGCAAGGACGCTGCACACACACAGCTCGGGCTCAGGCCTTCCTGGCGAAGGTTACAACTAGGCAGTCCTATCTTATTCAGAAGTTTATCAGAAAGTTCCACAAAGCATCTCTCCATTGATCACAATATTTAGCCCGGTGTCTTCTTCTGAACAGAAACTTGTCCTCCTGCCCCTTTCCTGAGATTACCCTTTGTTTGGAGCATGTAAGGAAAGTGTGGGTAAATTTTGTGGGGCTGTTTTGTGGGCGATTTGGACAACAGCGTGCGTGGTACCTCTGCCATGTTTGAGACATATCAAGAAACTCTTCAAGTTTCTGGGACCTTGTTTTGAAGTGTGATGTTCTCAGTTTGGGTAATGAGGTTTGATCTGAGTTAATGAAAAGAACTCTCTCTCTCTCCAGACAGGCAAGTAGATATGGAGATAAATACATTTTTATGGTTTTTCTTCCACAAACTTTCATTTTACATAAATCTAAGTGTAGTAAAGTAGGCAGTTTTAGCAATGAGTATA
The DNA here is from genome assembly GCF_000334495.1 of Tupaia belangeri chinensis. NCBI lineage: Eukaryota > Metazoa > Chordata > Mammalia > Scandentia > Tupaiidae > Tupaia > Tupaia belangeri. The sequence continues at coordinate 8,139,496 of NW_006204133.1, read as the reverse complement.
GTTATCTTTTATTTTATTATGTTTTGTCTATAAAGGGACAATGAACTGGCAAGGTATTCATTCTCACAACATATAATGCATTTTATTTTACTCTAGCATAATATGACCTAATGGATATTTACAGAGTTATATTTCAAGACATGAAATGTCTGTGTAACTGTTAAAATGGAATACAATTTGTCAATCAAATATTACGTTTTTACCTAGAAGACACATCATACTAAAGTTAACATGTAACCCCAAATTTCTGAACCAATTGAAACTTAATTCGAAAGAGTTCATCGGGCAACATTATTTACGTTGAGTCATTGTACATCTTTGCAGCCTCTGATAGAGGTTCTCAAAGCAGGAAGGCATTGCATGTCAAGCTCGTCAGAGATATCACCACACACAGACACTTGCCATGCTTGTAGGCGACTTTGGAGGGTTTAACTTGTGTATGTGGGGAAAAGAATAAGCTTCCGAATAATCCCAAAAAAACAGAGACAGCATAACCTTGATCACAGTCAATGAAAGACAACAACTGCTTCCTGCATGAGGCAACGCTTCTGCATGTGGACCGTATGGCTTGGCGAGCCAACCACACGCACTCACTACAATTAGACAGGTCTTAAAGACGTAAGAGTCTGCACCACATAGATTCCCCTTCATTCTCCAGATCCATTAAATATGTCATGCCGCTCCAGGAACTGGAATATGGGAGGGTACATGACAAGATACACTTAGGGAGCTTATCTCTTTGTGGAAGACAGAAAAGAGGACTAAGTAGTTTAACCTTAATGGTTTAGTCTGTTTTGGCTAGTATTAAAAAAACATACCATACATCAGGTATGTTATAAACAACACAAATTTATTTCTGAGTCTTCTGTGGGCTGAAAGGTCCAAGGTCAAGGTGCCGGCACATTCAGTGTCTGGTTGGTGCCTGCCTTCTGGTTCACAGATGGCACCTCAACCAGTGTAAGAAACTAGTCAGCTCAATTGGCCTTTTTTATAAGGGTACAAACTTGGTGGCTCCACCTTTGTGACCTTATTATCTCCCAAAGGCCCCAGCTCATATTGGGGGTTTGGATTTCTTTTTTTTGTTTGTTTTAGAGGTATTTTTGCTATAGTATGCATATGTTTGCTGGAGAGACAGAGAGACAAAAAGTGAGAAGTCACTGCCCAGAGGGTTGGCCACATGGCAATCCCTTCTCCTCCACTCTCCTGTTAGGATTTTGGGCACTCACCCACACGTGTCAAGCATGAGTTTCAAGTCACCAGGTCCTGGATTTGAACCATAGTTGGCTATGTGAGAGTCCAGTGACATAACCATTACGCCATCTGCTAGTCTCTAGGGGTTAAGATTTCAACATGAAGTTTGAGGAACTCATTCGGTCTATAGTACCTAGCAATTAACTACACCACAGTCACATTCTAGACGTGTGAGCATGGAACTGTTCATCTTTGGAAGTTTATGTTTGGGTACCCCTCTCCAATTACCCACCTGTAGTCTTCTCAGTGCACACACCTCAGCCATGTGATGACTCCCTCTATTCCTGGGTTATCAACCCCTTGTTCTCTCATTCAGTTCCCTACCAGGTCTATGCCACCTGACTACTCATTCAGGACACATGTTCAAGAAAATCTCCATTCCCCCTGCAATTTTAGAGGATGAACTGGAAAATGGAATTCTCATCAGCTCATGAAGGGCTGAAAAATGGCACAACAAATTAAATTTGTTTTTAAACTGAGTACACTTACTGGGGATAGAAGAGAGTGAGAGAGAGTGAGAGAAAGAGAGGAGAAGAGACAACACCCCCTAGCAGCAGTGATGGGTACACCACAATCCTTCTGCCGGCCATGTGAAATCTAGTTGCCTTAACTTCCACACCATGTCCTCATCCAAGAAAAAATTTTTTTTAAAAGATGCTTTTAGCAATCAACAGCATGGATGCAAAACCAATAAATCTATATTAAAACCTTGTGTTGCAATGCTTTACACTTTCCACAGAACAGAAACTAAAATAACCTGTTATACAATTAGTCACAAATACAGTCCTTGTGTTTTTGCCCATACACATAAGTATTGTCTAAAATGTGGCTTCATCGTAGCAGCTAGCCCTGTCACCGCTGTGCTTGGCTGAGTACACAAATCTATTGTAACCTGTCACTTCTCTGGCTCTCATCTCCTGCTAAGCTTTGCTTCCTGGAAGTTAATTGAACCCTTCTGCCAATACCATAGCTATTGCAGCTTCTGGGCCCGCCTTAGCCACCTTGATTTCATGGTATGATGAAGCATTGACCTCCACCTCCATAAGGGCTGGAGCTTCTGCCTCCAAAGTTTCCACTCTTCATGGGTCCAAACTTTAAGACTGATTGTTGTAATTGCCCAAATCACTGTAGCTTCCACCACCTCCAAAATTGCTTCCATCATTACCAAATCCATTGTAGCCATTTCCACTTCTACCATATCTACCACCACCATGTCTGCCACCAAAGCCAATGAAATTTCCTCCATGACCAAAGTTGTCATTACCACCAAAACTGTCTCCATGACCACCATGGAAGTTCACAGAACCACTTTGACCTCTTGGGCTGCAAGAAGCTCTCACCATCTCTTGTTTGGACAGAGCTTTCTACTTCTCAGTTGTGGCCATTCAATATGGTATTTCTGAATGACAATCTTGTCCACAGAGTCATGATCATCAAAGGTGACAAAAGCAAAACTCCTCTTCTTGAAGTTGCCTTGGTCAGTCACTTCAATCACTTCAACTTTTCTATACTGTTCAAAATAATCCCTTAGGGGGACCAGCAGTTGGTGTAATGGCTGTGTCGCTGGACACCCATGTAGTCAACCGTGGTTTGAGTCCCGGACATGGTGGCTTAAACTCACACCGGGCATGTGTGCGTGTGTGCCCAAGATCCCGAGAGGAGAATGGAGGAGAAGGGATTGTGGTGTGGCCATCCCCCCTAGGGGGTGATTTCTCACTTTCTGTCTCTCTGTCTCTCTCTGACTGTGGCAAGTGTATGCGCCCCATAGCATAAAACCTTTCCAAAAAAAAAGAAAAAAAAATAATCCCCTAGGTGATGTTCTTCAGTGTCTTCTTTCATGCCACCAACAAAGATCTTTTTCACAGTTAAGAGGTCTTTGAGAATCTTCTATTGAGGCAGCCCTCTTTGGTTCCATAACTCTTTCATCCACCTTGTGTGGCCTGGCATTCATGGCTGCATCCACCTCCTCCACAGTGGCATATGTGACCAACCCAAAGCCCCAAGAGCACTTGGTATTTGGGTCTTTCATTACCACGCAGTCTGTGAGCATTCTCCACTGCTCAACATGGCTCCTCAGGCTCACATCGGTTGTTTCAAAGCTTAACCCACAAATAAAGAGTTCCACAGTTGTTACGGCTTTTTAACTTAGACATAATGACAGTGGGAAGAGAGACTTCAACCATGCTTCTCTGGTGGTATCCACAGGCAGAAAGGAGTAAGCTAACAAAAGTCTCTCTCAAGAAGTTTTTTTAAAAAAGTTTATTTAATTATTTATTCTGTGAGCAAGAGACACAGAGAAAGAGAGAGAAATAGAGAAACAACAAGGTCTTGGTGCTGTGATCCACTTCCAACTTTATCCAGCTCTGGATCATAGGCATACATAAGACCTGTGTACCCAGGGGGATCTCCAGACATAAATCTTCAACTCCATAAAGTGTCCGTCTCACAGAGCAGTGTATTTTACCACTGCTCCACTTATTGGCCCAGGATTTAAACTTTACTGTTGATGTTCAAGAAGTTGTTGTTTGCTTTTGTGCAGGAGACTTGACATACTTGCACTCCCGCTATTGAACTGAGAGAAGTTCAAAACCAATTGTACAAGACAAAATGTGGAGACTGTGGAGATAGTTGGGAGACAATTACCCAAGTCTAGATGACACCATCCTGAGCAGAAGCAAGACTAGGGGACTAGTGAGGAGAGCATGGGCATAAGGAACTGCAGAATCATCAGGACCTGGCTTGAAGAGGAGAGTAGGAAGCAGGCAAGGTGACCAGTTATGTCTAACAGCACCTGGCACATGAGCAAAGAACAAGACAAAGTCTTTGTAATCAATGTGTTTGTTTGTTTGTTTGTTTGTTTGTTTTGAAGAGGTTTTTGCTATAGGGCAAGTGCACTTGCCAGAAAAATCGAGAGAGACATAAAGCAAGAATTCCCCCCAACCTCCGCCGCCCGCGGGGCTGGCCATGCCACAATCTCTTCTCCTCCATTCTCCTCTCGGGGTCTTGGGCATGCACGCACACGCGCCCAGCGTGAGTTTAAGCCACCGGGTCTGAGATTCAAAGCGCAGTTGACTACATGGGAGTCCAGCGACATAGCCATTACACCATCTGCTGATTCCTGTAATAAATGTTTTAATGGAATTAAATTAATATTATATAACCCTTCTGAAGATCAGATGCCTCTTTGCACATATTTAAAATTATATATATTTCATGCTACTAAAAAGCCATTTAAACTGAAGTTCTCTCTTCCCTCTTCAGTGTTTATTCTCATTGCTTCAATGTAGAAAAACCACTCTCTTGTTATGAGCCATAGACATTTGGATTTATTTCTATTACATGGACAAGAGTTTAATGACAGCACCTCTGAAGAAACTGCCCTGGATCGAGTATAATTAAATGAAATTACTAACAAATCTTGACAATTTATAATACACTAGGAACTGTGCTAAATGTTGTCTTATTTAATTGTCAGAACAGCTCAGCTCTTTGAGGTACCTATTATTATTACGTCCAAATTACAGAGGTATAAATTGAGAGTCAGAGGGATGACTATTTTTTCCTGGATATGCGCAGCTGCTGGGTATGCAGCCAGGATTCCCACTCTGGTGCTTCTGACAGCAGTGTCTATGCTCCCATGGGTGCTGAACCATCTATGTGTGGTGGACTACACACTACAATACGGATTCCCTTTGCCACCCTTTGCTATTGTTGTTGTTGTTAATTCCTGGATTCTGTTGAGTAATTAGTGCTTGGGAAAATTATTCTCAAGTGTCTTATTGAAAAAAAATGAAAGATGATTCTGTCGTACAAAACTGCAACTCTGCCACGGGCTATAATTTAAAGTCTGATATAAACTGACTATATGTGCACATTTCGTAAATGAATATAACAGTTTAATGGAATTTGCAAGGCTGATTCTTAATCCTTCTCTGCCTAATTCAGCAGTGTTAAAAAAGGAATTGGTAAAGTTTTATCCTTTTGTATTTCTAATTAGTATCATGTTTAATGGATAAATCATAATTATATGTCTTGACTGGGTAGAATGTGATGCTCTGATACACGTAGAGATGATTAAGTTAAGCTAACTAATACAGCCATCACCTCACTTGCTTGTCATTTTTTTGTGGACATATTTGAAATTTACTTTGAAAGTTGTTTTGGATAACAGAAGACATTGGTATTGACTGAAACTCTGTTATGTAGTAGATCTCAAAATATATTCCTCCTGTCTATTGGAAGGTTTGTTCTTGTTCACCAACAACTCCCTATTTCCTCATCAGCCTTTGCTAATCGTTTTGCTCCTTATTTCTATGAGATCACGAGTTCAGCTTACTGAGATTCCACCTATTAGTAAGACCAGGCTTCTTTTTGGTTTTTAATATCTTCCTTCTTTTCTGTTCTTCCTTTCTTCTTCTTCTGTATGTTTTTACTGTAGGACATTGTACTCTAATGAGAGAGAGAGAGACAGAGAGAGGGAAAGTGAGAAATCACCTTCCAATAGGGATGGACACACTACAATCCCTTCTCATATCTTCTCCTGGGATTTTGGGAACATACAAGCATTCACCTGGTGTGATTGTCAAGCTGCCAAGACTTGAACTGTGGTCAGGCATGTGGGAGTCCAGCACCTTAACCATCACAACATCTGCTGGCTCTAAGTTCCTAGCTTATATCTCTGAGCAAGCATTAGTCATGCAAGTTTATCCACATTGTCAAGGACAACAGGGTTTCTTTCTTTTAAAAAGTTGAATAGGGGGACCAGCAGTTGGCGAAATGGCTATGTTGCTGGAGTCCCATGTAGTTGACCACAGTTCGACCCAGTGACTTAAACTGACTTAAACTCATGCCGGGCGTGTGTGCATGCATGCCTAAGATCCTGAGAAGAGAATGGAGGAAAAGGGATTGTGGCATTGCCATGCCCCTGGGGAGGGAGCGATTTCTTGCTTTCTGTTTCTCTGTCCCTCTCTGTCTTTCTGGTGAGCACATGCGCCCTATGGCAAAAACCTCCTCCCCCCAAAAAAAGGCTGAGTAGGATATCATCAAACATATGTTTAATATGTATTATAATATATACCTTATATATTCAGATATGTCAGATATATTACATGTATTATATGTGTAATTTATTGCATAATGTATATAATTTATTACATATAAAACTATAATATAATACATAATACACATTATATATATATATATATATATATATATCACTTTTTCTTCATCCATTTATTCATTGGTAGATGGTTAGGTTGTTTCCCTTTTTTGGGTATTATAAATAATGCTGCATTGGACATGAGAGTGAAAATACCCCTTCAGCATATTGACTTCAATTCTTTTGGATATATGGTGAGATGTGTCATTCTTGGATCACATGGTAGTCCTATTTTTAGTTTTTTGAGGAATCTCCATACCATTTAACCTAATGACTATGCCATAGTATATTTCCACAAATAGTTTGCATGGGTCCCCTTTTTCCCACAATCTTGACAAACACATGTTATCGTTCACCTTTTTTAGGGAAAATTTTATTTATTCACATGGTCTATGAGAGAGAGATAGAGAAAGAGATAAAGGGAGAGGGATACCCCTACTCAGAGCTTAAAGCCATGATCCATGCCCAGCCTCACCCAACTACGGTCAAGGACATACATGTGCCTGATGTGTACAGAAGGATCCTGGTCATAATTCTGGGAACTCTCTGTGTGGCTTCAGTATCACACTGTTGTACACTTCTGGTTGATCTACTTTTTACCTTTTTGATAATAGACATTGTGACATGTGTAAGGTGAAATTTCATTGTGGTTTTATTAGCTTTTCTCTGATGATTAATGAATATTAGCATGATTTAACATACATGAAAAAATAAATGTAATACATCACATTAAGAAAAGAAAAGATAACCATATGATTATATCAATTGATGCAGGAAAAAAGCATTAGATAAAATACAACATCCACTTATGATTAAGACTTTCAGAAAAATTAGCATAGTAGGGACATTCCTCAACACCTAAAAGACATCTATGGCAAACACACCACTAACACCATACCGAATGGGGAAAAACTTTTAGCTTTTCCACTAAAAACTGGAACAAGACAAGGCTGCACACTTTCTCCACTCCTTTTTAACATGGTACTGGAAGTTCTAGCCATTGTGATCAGACAAGAGAGTCCAATAAAAGGCATCAAAATAGAAAAAGAAGAAGTGAAAAGTATTTCTATTTGGAGATGATGATTCTATACATAGAAAATCCAGAAGAATCCACTAAAACATTCCTAGAAGTGATGAATGAATACAGTAAAGTTACAGGATACAAAATCACATACAAAAACCTGTAGCATTTTTATACACCAACAATGCACAAACTGGGACAGAATTGAAGAAAGAAATCTCATTTACAATGGCCACAAAACCAATAAATATCTAGGAATTAACCTAGCCAAAGAAATCAAAGACCTCTACAAGGGAAATAATGAGAACCTTGAAAAAGAAATTAGTCAACATAAAAGTGGAAAAGTATCCCAAGTTCTTAGATTGGATGAATTAATATAATCAGTATGTCAATCCTATCCAAATCAATCTACAAATTCAATGCAATTCCACTCAAATTACCAGAGATATTCTTCACAGAAATAAAAAAAAGCAATCATGAACTTTGTCTGGAATTATAAAAGCCTTCGTATTGCTAAAGCAATACTGTACATGAGGAATAAAGTAGGGAGCATTCTGATCTCAAAACTTATTACAAAGGCGTGACATTAAAACAGCATGATATTGGCAGAAAAACAGGCAGATAGACCAATGGAATAGAATTGAGAACACCCAAAAATATGCCAAAACATACAATCAACTTATCCTTGACAATGAACACGAGAAAATCCAGTGGGAAAAAAATTTCCTTCAGCAAATGGTGCTGGGAGAATTGGATATTCACCTGCAGAAGAATGAAATGGAAATTTTATCTCTTGCCATAAAAAAGAAAAAATTAATTTAGGACCAGCAGTTAGCATAATGGCTATGTTGCTGGACTTACATGTAGTTGACCGAGGTTCAAGACCCAGACCCAGTGGCTTAAACTCACGCTGGGTGCGTGTGCACGCATGCCCAAGATCCTGAGAGGAGAATGGAGGAGAAGGGACTGCAGCGTGGCCATCCCCCCTGGGGAGTGATTTCTCATTTTCTGTCTCTCTGTCTCTCTCTGTCTTTCTGGCGAGTGCACACACCCTATAGCAAAAAAAAACCCTCCAAAAAAAAAATCAACTCAATATGGGTTGAGGATTTAAACATAAAGCCTCAAACTATAAAACCACTGTTGGAAAACACAGAGAAAACTCTTTGAGACCTTGGAGTAGGCAAAGACTTTTTAAAGAAGACCCCGAAAACATGACAATAGTTCCAAAAATAGACAAGTGGGACTATATTAGGCCGAGAAGCTTCTGCACAGTAAAAGAAATGATAATTAAAGTGAGAAGACAATTCTCAGAGTGGGGGAATATATTTGCAAACTATACGTCACATAAGGGATTGATAACCAGAATATATAGGGAACTCAAGCAACTTACCTGCAAAAAAAAAAACTAACTAAATAAATAAAATGATATAAAATAAAATAAAATCCGTCCTACTAAAAAATGGGAAAATGTGCGAACAGATGAATGGACAAAAAGCATATGAAAACATGGTCAACATCTCTTATCATAAGCGAAATGCAAATCAAAACCATAATGAGATATCACTTAATCCCAGTCAGAATAGCTAAAATTAAAAAAAAAAAAAACTAAAAGTGGTAAGTTCTAACAAGGGTGTGGTGAAAATGGAGCTCTCCTACACTGTTTTTGGGAATATAAATTAGTACAACCACTGTGGAAAACGATATGGAGATTCTTCAGAAATCTACAAATAGAACTACTATATGATCCAGTAATTCCACTCTTAGGTGTTTACCCAAAGGACAGGAAAACCCTCATTACTGCAGCAGTATTTACAATTGCTAGGACATGGAATCAACCCAAATGTCCAAAAATAAATGAGTGGATAGAAAAAAATGTGGTATGTGTACTCTACGGAAAACTACTCAGCCATAAAAAAAAAACTGAGACCCTGATACTTGATACACAGTGGACAAATATGGAAGACTTAATGGTAAATGAAGCAAGCCAGACATGAAAGACAGACATTTTATTTCCCCAAACAATATACACTGAATGTCTGCCCTGTATAGCAGAATCTCAAAGACTGGGAGGTTTAAGAGAGGGAGGGCAACTGTAGATAGTAGATACAGTGGGGAGGAGGGAACAGAGTGTGGATAATAAGGATACAGGTGGGAACAGGGTGGAGAATACATCTAATTGACACAAAAATGGAAGGTTATTTGCTCATGATAATGTATAGAATAATGTCTTTGTCTCGACTGATATGCACTGTATTTGTGCTGGAAAACATGTTTTATACACTGTAAAGATGTATGGTGATTAAATGTAAATAATAAATTATAAAAAAAGATGTAGAAACAATACTTATTTTATAAACTGGTTTCATATCTTACAACTTTACTGCATGCATTTGTCTATTCTAACAATTATTTTGGTGGAATCATTTAAGTTTTCTATAAATAAGAAGATCATGTTAGCAATAAATGGAGACAATTTTACTCCTTATTCTCCTATTATAATTGTAGGATGACTTTATCTGTCTCTTATTTTAAAGAAAAGAATATGCATACATATATATATGTATATAATATATATTTATATATATGTAAAATTATTCAAAATGCCTTAATAGTCTAAGGGCTCTGTATATTCCCAAAGGCCCCAACTTTCAACACTATAGTCTGATTAAGTTTTTATCCTCTTAATCCAGTCACAACAAAATATCAGCACATGTGTTTTGGGAAAATAAAGACTATAGCACTTGGGAATAATTGTAAATGAGTAACATAAAAGTTAGTTATGAAAAAAAACCCAGAAAATTGCAGTATAATTACTATCCTAAAATCATTTTATAGCCCAGGAACTGTAAATAAGTAATGAAAAAAAATATATATATTATGTGAAATATGAGTTTATAAAATATAAACATTACACACACACGCACACACATACATATGTTACTTTTTGCACATATTTTAATATTGTTTCCTTATATTAGAGTAATTTCAAGAAGGCAGAAATTTATACCTGAATTGTTTACTATTATATTCTCAGAACCTCAAACGCTGCACAGAGCAATGTAAAAATAAATATTAGAAGTAAGTGCAAAATTAATTAAATATAATGTATACCTTCCAAACCAGTAAGAAGATGAGAGAGCTAAAATTCACTTCTAATAGATGTTGGTAAAAAGAAGGAAAAAAAAGATATGGCAGAAAAACAAAACAAAATGGTAGAAAGGCAGAGTGACGCTTGAGGACAGGGGATTCCCTGTATACTGTTTAAAAGAGCCCCTCAGAGAAGACATCCAGTTAGTAAGCAGCAGTAAGTGGCACCTTTTAAAATGTTTTTAATCCATTCTGATTGGACAGGTGTTTGCCAAAAGCTATGTCATATTGCCTGTTAATATATAAATATTCCTCTTGTGGCAAACCTAAAGACTAAGAATAAAGAGAAAGGAAATGCTACCTAAAAATAAAACAAAACAAAACAAGGCCAATCCGAAGACAATAATTTGAGGGGAGAAAAAAGCAAAAACAAAAACATTATTTTCAGTGATAAAAATTTTGTAATGCTTCATGAAAAAAATAATTCTCTAAGAAAATCTTTAAAAATTCTTTAATTGGTTTATTAAGTTAAATACAACATGCATAAAGTAAAACATTAGAGAACTATTGAAGAAATATCATGGAATGACTTCTGTACAGACAGATCGAATCTTCAAAGAACTGGCAAGCACATGGAATATCTTAACAATAAAATAACAAAGTACAGGCCCTCTAGTTTCAGTTGGGGGCAATGGATCGTTTTAGTATTCAATAGCTGTATGCCAACTGCATATCACATCGTCAATAGGATTTTTCTAAAATTTTCTCCCTCCTATTAGCCTAACCAATTCTATAGATTTTATCCTTTGTGCTTGGTCTTTCATCTTACTCCACAAATGATGAGCCATCCTGTGATAGACTTCTGTTGTCTTCCAAAGCCGGCCAGCTCTTTTCTTTTCTTTCTTTTAAAATATATTTATCTATGAAGCAGACTCTTAACTCTAATTTATTTAAATGAGTTCCTAATCCAATTCCTTTCCATTTCTTCTGAGACTACACTTTTTTCTTTAAGGTTTTCTTGTGTCTTTTGTTTTTAATTGCTGAGGGTGTGTGCTCACCAGAGAGAGACTGAAAGAAAGGGAGAAAGAGAAAGCTCCTTTCTGCGGTGTGTGACCATTCTGCAAACCCTCCTCCTCCACGTATTCGTTCTGTCAGGATTTGGAGCTCATGCACAAATACACCAGGCATATTTTTTAAGCTGCTGAGGCTGGGATTCACACTTTGCAACCATGTGAGACTTGGCTCACTTTAACAGTGGGCAACAAGACTCCCCCTTCTTCCTGTGTCTTGAAACTTCATTATGCCCTCAAAATCTAAAAAAGAAAAGAGAGAGCCAGCAGGTGACAGGTGACGTGGCAGTGGAGGCGAACAGATCCCACATGGCCAGTTGTGTGGTTCAAATTTCAACCTGGGCAGCTTGAAAATCATGCCAGGCATTGTGTGTGTGTGTACCCAAAATCCTGAGACGAGAATGGAGAAGGTTTGCAGCATGGCCACCCTCGGCAGGAGGTGATTTCTCACTTTCTTGCCCTCTTACTCTTTGTTGCTCTCCAATGAGCTCACATTTCCTATAGCAAAAATTATGATCAAAATTTAAAAACATATCAAAACAAAAAGAGCAGGGAGGAGGGAAAGAATGAAGAAAGGAAGAGATGGAGGGAGAGAAAGAGGAAGAATGAGAGGGAAGGAGGAAACATTTTCATTCTGTGATTGAATGTACAAATCTATGGCCCCTCCCATGTTCTCTGGCCTTTGTTAATCAATTCAAATTGAATGACAACTGCCCACAGACTCTGTGCACTTTTTGACATCACTACACTTGCCCTGTGTTGAGAATACTATATAGTGGCAGCTCCTTGCTGTTTCCATGGACATTCTCGCTACTGAGTATCAGACAAAATGGCTGCCTCTCTCTTTTTCTCACCTCTATCTCCTTTAAAAGCCAGGGCATGTCCAAGATTTGATTACAGATCAAATTCTAAAGTGCTCACATGAGAATAGTGAGTTTTTGCCAAAGAGAAAAGAGTAAGCCAGATCCTATAGGACAAAGTTGATGTTTAAACACTAGGAAGAAAAATACTGAACATTAAGTATTTAGGGGATTCAAACACAACTGTATGCCCAGAACAAGGAGTTCTTCCAGGAAATCTGCAGTCTCTACTCACCATCATTCCTCAGCCCAAATACCACTTCAATACCATTACTTTCCCTTATCCTTGTTGATTTCTGTTTCTATCCCATTTTCATTGATCTGTGTTTCATTTCCAGTATATGTATACTTACTTCATATTTTCTAGTAGGCATAAATATTATCACAAGTTTTTAAATTGCTTTGGCTTGCTCTTGTTGTGTGGTAAAATATCTCTAATGTCAGTGGATTAAAATAATAATTTATTGGGGTCAACAGGTAGCAAAGTAGTTACGTTGCTGGACTCCCACCCGACCAATCATGGTTTGAGTCCTGGACCTGGTGACTTGAAAATTACACCAGACACACAAGTGCAGGTGTGCCAATATCCCAGGGGGAGAATGGAGAAGGGATTGCAGTGTGGCCATCCCCCAAGGGCTGATTTCTCACTTTCCCTTTCACTTTCTCTTTCTCTCTCTGGCAAGCACATATGCCCTATGGCAAATACCTCATAAAATAAATAAATTAATTAAATAATACTTTATTGGGGTCAGCAGGTGGCATAGTGGTTAAGGTACTGGATTCCTACATGGTCAAACATGATTCAAGTCTGGGACCCAATGACCTGAAAATCTTCCTGGGTGCATGCACACGCATGCTCAAAATCCTGAGAGGAGAATGGAGAAGGGATTGCAGCACGGCCATCCCCTCAACTCCCAGGTGGGAGTGATTTCTGATCTTCCTTTTCTCTGTCCCTCTGTCTCTTTCCAGCGAGTGCACACGCTCTATGGCAAAAATCTTAAAATATCTATCTATGTATATAATAATGTTTTCCTTCTTACAGTTCTGTAGGGCTATTGGGCTAAACTGCATATCCATGTGGATGTCTTTGATGCAGTCAGATACTGGCTGGCATGGTAAACATCTGAAGACTCGCCGGACTGGATCCCCAAGAGAGCTCCCTTCCATGGCTGACAGTGGGTGCTGGTCATAAGCGGAGCGTCAGCCCTGGCTGTTGAGGAAGGCACCTGCCTGTATTGCCTGCACTCCTAAAGGGAACATTTTAAGAGTGAATGTTCTATTAATGACAGAGAGGAAGCAGAAGTTATTAACCTAAGTAAGGACTGGCAAGATATCTCCTCTACTGCATTTTATCAAGTAAAGCAGCCACAAGTTCGGCCCAAATTCAAGGGAGTTGAGAAATAAACTTCAGCACTGGTTAGGAAAGATGGCCATCTTTAATATGCCACAGGCATTATCCTTATAAAATTCTAATCCAGGCTTCACCTAATACAACTGTGTGACTTTTCTTTGAACCAGTTTCTGAATCTGTTTACTAGGTTGTTCTAATAATAAAAGATAATGACTGGGAAGGGCTGTTTGTCACTATATGATTAACTTCTAAAACATTAGCAAGAAGTCCCTTTAAGTACAGGAATTTATTTATGTATATTTGGGGTAACAAAAATGCTTGGCTCTGGTAAGCTCTAAATTAATATTTGAAGGAAAGAAGAATAAATAAGTTAATCCCAATGAAGCAATCTTGTGTTACTTATCTATGCAGCATTCCAACAGAAAGCTTCCTTCTGTTATTGATTCTGTAAATATTTCTTAATTGGATTCTTGAATTGAACACTGGTTTTCTTTGTGCATTTAGCATTCATTCTGGCAAAACTACATAAGCAAGAAAAGTACTAAATTTGAAAGAATTGTTCAATTGAGAAGTTCTTGACCTAGGTAACTTCTAACTTGAAATAGTTAAGAGAACAGAAAAATTTGGTAGAAACGAAAGGAGAAAGCTTAATTTATCAGTTTATGATCTACAGCTTATATCACTTAATGATCTGCATATCATACTCGAGGTCAAGTCAGAAAAAAGAGCCATCCGGTCTAGATAGAGATAAGGAAAATTTGTCCTAGCTCTTTACAAAACCACTGCATTACTGAGTTCCAAACTTTGTATACACTACTTCAGAAGAAAAGGAAAGAATTGTGACAGAGTAAATTAAATAGAATTAATTCTTTGTAACAGTAAAGCTAATTTTTTTTTGAGAGGTGTTTGCTATTGGGTGTTTGTGCTCTCCAGAAAGACAGAGAGAGACAGAGAGACAGAAAGAGAGAAATCACTCCGCAGGGGAGGATGGCCACACCACAATCCCTTCTCTTCCATTCTCCTCTTGGGATCTTGGGCACGCACGCACATGTATCTGGCATGAGTTCAAGCCACCGGGTCCGGGACTCAAACCACATTCAAATACATGGGAGTTCAGTGACATAGCCATTATGCCAACTGCTGGTCCCAAGTTAATTTTTTTTGTGACATTGTTTTGATTCAGCTGTAAAATTCACTATATGGGTGGTTCTCAGTTTCAAAGCAAATAAAGTTATGTTTTATATATTACAATTACTAATAACTAAATTAATTTTTTCCTTGGCCACTTTTGTAGTATGCAATGTGTCAGAATTTCCTTTTTAATTTTTAATTTTAATTACTCAATTAATTTTACATCCATTCACTGAGCATAGTCACAGCATACAAAATGTGATTTCCCGTCCATAATATACTGCATGGTGGCTTAATCAGACATGTTATCATTGATAATTTTCCATTTAGGGGATATACTTCTACATACTATGTATTTTTATAATGTCATTTCTCAAGACAGAGAATATAATAACAAAATTTTTAATTATTTGATACTTTGTTTTGAAGGATGACATTATTAAAAAAAAAAAAAACAGTTGGTAGAAGTATATCCCCCTTCTCTTCCATACTTGAGTTATATATTTTTTCATGATCTCTTACAAATTATCTTGTTATTCACAGTATAAGTAGTAATACATTGAGAAATTCATTATCATTTTTGTTGTCAACTAAATAATAAAGCTTAACAAAGGAACTTTCCAGAGTGGTGATAGTAAATGCTGATAGCTCTTTTACAGAGCTCTGCTTCTTAGCTAGGATAAACTTCCCACATGCATAGAAGCTCATTAAACCAAATCTTTCCATTTCATAAAAGTTGTAATAAAGGTCTCCAATGAACTATACAAGGAGTTATCATAATTTAAAAGGTTATAGATACTGGATACAATGTGGGAAGAGGGTGGGAGAAGGAGGAGTCTGAGGAAAGACATTGAGGAGAAAAAAATGAGAGGCAAGACATTTATAGGAAACAGAGACAGATTATTGTCTGTTGATGATAACATGTATAGTATCCCCAACTGGACTGTGTGAAATGTATTCATATATATGAAAAAAATAAAAAATATTTTTAAAAAGCATGTCTATTTTTCACATGTCTATCAACATGATTTAAGTATTAAACTAAATACCTAAACATTAGTTAGGTATTAGACATTGCAGAATGTAGCACAGACTCATGTAGGTATTGTATTAGCCTTCATGGTCCATCTTAGGATGAAAGATATTCCATTGCTTGAGTTGCATTTATGTTTCATAAGGACAAAGAGAGTTGAATCAGGGCCAGCAGGTGACATGGTGGTTAAGGTGCTGAACTTTCACATGGTCAACCATGGTATGAGTCCCGGAACTGGTGGCTTGAAAATTATACCAGGCGCATGTGTGTATATGCCCCAAATCCTGAGAAGAGAAAGGAGGAGAAAGAATTGTGATGTGGCCATCTCCCCTGGAGGTGAGTTCTCATTTTCCCTCTCTCTATATCTTTCTCTCTCTCTCTTTCTGGTGTGTGCATGTGCCCTATTGCAAAAACCTTGAAAAAAAAAAACGTAAAAAGAAAGACATTGAATCACAAGAAACTTACTCTTTCAATTATTTACTTACCAACCCTGTGCATATGTCATGTAATTAGGAGCAAGAAGAAAGCCATGCACATGTGTACAATACATTCATAACTTCAGTTCAACTGGTCTTGGGAGAAGTGCTTGAAAGGGAAGAGGTGATTCACTATGTTGCTTTTATACATATTTACGATATAATTTTCAACTTATTGGCATCAATTACTTTCATAATTTGAAGAAGTACATGGTATTTACTGAGCATCATCTTCCAGTAGTATTCAAGTTCCTAAGTTCATTTCCATAGAACTGAGAAATTCAGATACTTTTAGTAGGATAATAACCATTTTCTTGATTTGATAAACAAAGCGATAACAATAGTTTTGACTTATTTCATTTCTACGCACAAGTAATATGAGTGAACGCTGATAATATAGAAGAAATAGAGGAAGTTAGAGCTATGGATTGCAAGAGAGAGTACATTATATTTCATGACATGAAGCCTTTAAGATCCCAACTTTATCATATGACAGAATTCATTGTTGTACCAGGTGGTAACACAACAAGAAAGTCAGCAACTCGGTATGCTGACATTGCAGCAAAATACGATTTTAATTAGCTCACACAGAGGACGTGTTGAGGAAAAAGTGACATTTCATTGAGGAATATACTATTAAACACAACCCTCCTTGACCTGCCATTTATCAAGGCAGGCGCTGAAAACCACATGACTGACTGAGACTCTGCCACTGCCCTCTAACCCAGGGGCATATGGCTCATTTGCACAAACATTTATTTGGGACTTTCTCAGTGCCTTGACATCTGAGTACTAAGTGTCTTCATATTACCATCATGGAGACAAATCCGCTGATCCTTAATGAAATTAAAGGTATATCACGCGTGTTTTGAAGGACAGGTACATATTCGTTAGAAAAGTGCCTGCCACTGTATCAGGAACAGGTCATATAAAATAATTGTTTATTCCTGTTTTAAACTGTACTTTGAAAAAATAATTAACTTGTCTTGCCTTTATCCAATTTTCTGTGTTTAGAAAACTTGCAATAGGCTGTTTTGGTGATTTAATGTTAACACACAGCTCAGGACCAGCAGTTGGCGTAATGGCTATGTCACTGGACTCCCATGTAGTCAATCACGGTTCACGTCCCGGACCTGGTGACTTAAAACTCATGCTGGGCGCATGTGCATGAGTGCCCAAGATCCTGAGAGGAGAATGGAGGAGAAGGGATTGCAGTGTGGCCATCCCCCCTGGGGGGGTTATTTCTCACTTTCTGTCTCTCTGTTTCTCTCTGTCTTTCTGGCGAGCACATATGCCCTCTAGTAAAAACCTCTCAAAAAAAAAAATATTAACACACAGCTTGATGATGCTGGTCCATGTGGAAGATCTCAATTTTGGTTCTCTGGATGACCTGTCCACACCTATCAAGTATGCATGCTATGACGCTGTCTGGCCGGAAGGACTGGGGATGAGGGGAGACCGTGGTATGAGATCTTATTGAGGGTACTTCTGTCTCTCTCTTTTCCTCTCTTTCACTCTCCCAAAAGTAGCTTTAAAGAAGATAAACATAAAAGAACTTTAAAAATGAACAAAAACTGAGCCAGTAAATGGTGTGGAGATTTAAGGCACTAGAACATTCATAGTCTACTCCGCCATCTGAATTTTGGATTCCATGGTTTGCAAATCATGCTGGGCACGTGTGTGTGCATGCCCAAGATCCCAAGAGGAGAATGGAGATGGGATCGAGGCATGGCCATCTCCCCAGACAGTGATTTCTCGTTTCTTGTCTCTCTCCAGCTCTGGTGAATGCAGGCATCCTACAGCAAAAAAACTTACTAAATAAACAAAAAAAGGATCATAACAATGATACTATTTTATAATTTTAAACTGGATAAAGATTCTCTTCTAATTTATAGAGGGTCTCTCCTCACAGGGCTTTAAGAGATTCACCTAGTCTTGAAACCTTGGAAATTATCCTTGTCCCCTTCTCCCCCTTATATCTTTTTTCCCCCCATCTATTCTTCCTTGCTAGAGAGTATGTGCATTTTCTTGATATAGAGGCAAAGAAAAGGGAGAGTTAGAAAGCACTCCCCAGTGGGGCATGGTATTGCCATGTTTCCTTCTCCTCCATTTCTCCATCCTGTCGGGATTCTGGGCATGGATACACAAGTGCCTGGAATGTTTCTTAAGCTTCTTGGGCTGGGATTTGAACCACAATTGGCCATGTGAGATCTAGCTCCCTTAATCATTTTACTATGGAATAGCTCCCCCCATCACATCAATGTAGTTCAAATAAATCCCCCCCTATTTCTAACACTTTCACTGCTGCTTGCTTCCTTCTGCGATTTGTCATTAACTTCACATGCACTTACATGGCATTATAACCTGCTTCTTCAGCTCTACACTTGCCTCCTTTAAACCTTTTCTCTCATGGTCTCAGGACTTAGACTTTTTCAAGTCAAGCGTGAAGAAATATGCCTTTGCTGAGAAATATTTAATGGCTATCCAGTTTTCAGGGATTTTTCTTAAAGTATGACCTTTATAAAGGATGACATTTTCAATTGTTATATAACGAACACCACACAATTACTGGTATGAAGTGTGGTATGACATGGCTGGATTTCTGCTCAGGATGTCACGAGGCTGGGATAAAGCATCAGCCAGATTGAGTTATTGCTTTGGGACTCGAGGAGGTAAAGTATGCTTCCAAGCTTGTTCTTGTTTTGGCCTAAAATCTGTGTTTCGTGGTGGTAAGACTAAGGTCACCACTTCCTGGCTGGCTAGTAGCCTGGAATCAAACTTATTAGAGACTGTCCCCACTCCTTGACATACGGGCCCTCCAGCAGCATATCAAAGCTCCTGTTCTGAGTCTCTGACTTCCTTTTTCTCTGCTACCTAGATCTGAATGTAAAGTGCTCGGGTGATTAATTCAGATTTACCTGGGAAATCTCATTTGATGTTCCTCTGATTGGGACCTGAAAGACTTTACAGGATCCTTTTAGATCAGCACAGCACAGTGCATGGTTAAATAAGAGGGAGATGGTATTACACCTCGAAATTCTGGGATCTTGGGGGCCATCTCAGAATTCTCCCTTATCACATTATCCTTCCATAATCTGGCTCCAACCAACATATTAAAATTCACCATCTGCTACTTGCATCCCTAGGTTAGAATTTTCTTGTCTCTGAAACATTGGCATAACCTCAAAACTTGTTAGAAATGCAATTTCTAAGCCCACCCTAGACCCACAGATCAGAAAATCTGGGGTAAAGACAAACAAATTGGTATTTTGGTACACCCTAAATTTCAAGTTTGTTTTTTTTTTTTTTTTTTTTTTTTCGTAGAAGGTGCATGTACTTGCTGGAGAGACAGGGAGAGAGAAAGTGAGAGATCTTTCCCCAGAGGGGGTGGCCATACCACTATTCCTTCTTCACCATTCTCCTACTGGGATTTTGGCCAGGTGCGATTTTCAAGACCCCAGGTCTAAGACTTAAACCATGGTCAGCCATGTAGGAGTCCAGTGTTGTAACCACCATGCCATCTGCTGGTCCCTCAGTAGATTTTTATATTCCCTAAATTTCAGCACTACTTCTGTATATTGTCCTTCTCCAACTTCGGCAGGCATAAGAAGCATCTGGAGAATTATTACAACACAGCTTTCTCTGTCCCTTTGCTCCCAGGTCAAACTGTCCAGACTCTGAGTTAGTAGGACTGGAATGGTCCCTGAGAATGTGCATTTAGAATCTCTACCAAGCTCTCTGGTCCCGCTGCTTTTGCTGGTCTATGAGCTGACCTTTGGAGAGTTCTTACTTCACAAAGAGAGCTCTTCTTAGAACTAGCAAGCATGTCCAGTGTCTTTAGCTTTAAACACCCAGTTCCCTCTGTCTCACAGTGCCCTGCCACACCTT
Source organism: Tupaia belangeri chinensis (assembly GCF_000334495.1). Taxonomy (NCBI): domain Eukaryota; kingdom Metazoa; phylum Chordata; class Mammalia; order Scandentia; family Tupaiidae; genus Tupaia; species Tupaia belangeri. The sequence goes on along the minus strand of NW_006204133.1, from coordinate 8,119,170 downwards.
ATCCATCTAGGAAATCCTACTTAGTCTTTAAAACCCACTCCCCAAATAATTTCTCTTTTGGAGGCTTCCCCAGGAGAGTGTAGCAATCTCTCCACAATTTTCTCAACATTTTAAATTTGTATCAACAGTAGCACTCAGGGTGTTGTAATTATTTAACTCTCCTTTTCCACAGAACCCATGCAAGCTCTACCTTTGCTGCCAGAAGCTCAAACACACTTTGGCCAAAACACATTTGTTGAATTCATGTATGACACACTAGTGCATGTCAGAGAGGCAAAAGGAAACTAGTCTTATATGTATTCATGGGAAACATTTTTCTCTTGTATATTGTTTACATCACCACCATGTTGGAGAAATTAAGTGTATGACAATATACCAGGGCTCGTGCAGCTTTGTTAATACTAAACATAACCAAATTAGTGAATTGCTGAATGCCTGACTGGCTAGATAACCTAAAAATTGCCATTAATAATCTTTACGGCACATGACAGCAAGGGCTTAAAATGCTTTGTAATTCTATTAAAATAGGAGAGGCTAATGTTTGAATAACTAAAGTAGAAGGGAAATTATGTTGAACGGCAACTCCTTGAAAATAATTACAAGTTAATTTGTAAAGAGAACTACTGGAAAACTCCTGAATGTTTTCCCCTTCTAATTTCCATAAAGTAAACTGGTATTTGAATTGGAGGTGGATAGGATCTGTAGTCCGCATTCATAAAAATGCAAGTCAATTCATGACTTACTTTAAAATGTCTTGCCATTTCACGAGTGATAGCATCATCTTGAATTTTATAATTTAATTATCTGCAATGTCATTAGAGTTATGAAACCAAACATTGGAATAAACACAGGCTGTTGATAATAAACAACATTATATATTTGAGCTTTATAAGAATTAGCAGTGAGAGTTTTTATGCTTCTTTAGCCTTATTTTATGACAATCTAAGAAGGGATTATAATTCATATTTTGCAAGAACACTTTTCACATTTCTAAACCTTCCAAAAGGGATCAAATACATTTGGTAAACATTATTAATTTTTATAAAAATATGGAAAATAGGCAGCGGTGTTTTGGTGAATACCTTGTATTTCATTTTCTGATTGATACAGTACTTAATTTTGATTCTTTTTTAATTGACAGAGAGCAGGTATGCTTTCCAAAGAGAGAGAGACAGAGAAAGAGGGAGATGAAGAAAGACCTTCAATAGGAAGTGATCATGTTGCAATCTCTTCATTTTTCCACTTTATTTGGGTTTGGGTAATGTATGCACATACATGCATGCTTGTTAAGCCTCCAGAGCTGCAGTTTGAATCATGGTTGGCCATGTGGGATTTGGTTTCCCTAACCATGATTAAGCCATGGGGCTGGCCTCCATTACACAATTTCTGAGAAACTACTTTCTGCCATTTTCTGAACACATAAGGATGACTAACACATAGTATTTGAAAGGTCCTAGTCTATGTAAAAGCTTGTCATCAGTCTTTGCTATGTAACAAACCACAGTATAAATTAGTGGCTTAACAGAGCATGTGTTTATTATTTTTCACGAGTCCTTGGTCAACTGGATGAGCCCATTATCTTCCCTGGGCTTTCCCATACATCTGAGGCTGGCTCTTTGATATATGGCTAATCCCAGGACCAGTGTATGAGACGGAAGCTTCTATTCACAGTGCGGGAAATGAAGAACTAGTACCACCAATGCAGTCAGTCTGCCCACATGTTGATATAGTGAGTGGTGGTGGGAGGGGCCCTGTGTGACTTTCCAGGTCTCCTACCCCAAAATGTGTACAAAAGTGTGGAGATAAAATTGACCAGTTAATTTTTTTAATTGCCAGAAGTTGCATGTGTTGGTCAATGACAAAATGAAAGGCATTATGTAGACATGCCCACATCACTGGGAGAACAAGCCCTTCCCTAGTGGAGGGCAGACATGTCAGAATTCCTTCTCCTCCTTTTTCCCATCCTGTGTGGACTTGGGGCACATGTGAGAACATACACAAGCCATAGGGTCTGGAACTTGAACCATAGTGGACCATAGTGGGATCTGACCCCTTAAGTCACTAGGCTACTGGGTCAGCCTAATTTTAAGCAATTTGATATGATTACAGGATAGGAAGTATTCTTTCTTTCTTTTTTTTTTTTTTTTTGAGAGGTTTTTGCTATAGGGCACATGTGCTCGCCAGAGAGACAGAGAGAGAGAAAGCGAGAAATCACCCCCTAGGGGGTATGGCCATGCTGCAATCCCTTCTCCTCCATTTTCCTCTTGGGATCTTGGGCACGCACGCACATGCACCCGGCATGAGTTTAAGCAGCCAGGTCCGGGACTCAAACCTCAGTTGACTACATGGGAGTCCAGTGACATAGCCATTACGCTAACTGCTGGTTCCCAGGGTAGGAAGTATTCTGAAGGATAAAGGTGGGGTAGGGATGGAGAAAGACTAGATAGCTACTTTATGAGAAGTTAAGGAGAATGTTCTTATAACAGGCAATGAGGAGTGACTCAAGATATGTGACTCAGAATGCTACCTAGGGCTGGTACAAGTTTTGCAGGGTTGAATCTAGACATAGGAAGACATTTGGAGGAAAATTTAAATAGTTCTGACAAGAAAAGTTGAGTACCTGAATGAAGCCAGTGGCCATGAGTAACAACAGTGAGAAGGTTGAAGAGATATTTAGAAACTCATTATGCGCCTTACTCACCTGTTTTCAGAGTTATAGAATTGCAAATACAATTTATTGAGCTGAGTAGTAAGCAGGAAGTAAAACTATCAAGTGGAAAATGACTTCAAATTTCCATGCAGTAGAGAACAGAATTTGGCACGGTAGCTTGATGTACAAACATGTTACTCATTTCTGTGAACGTGCTGCCCTCAAATCTGCCCTCATGCATCTCTGGGTACTTCTTGTTCTAGACAATATGCTGGAGTCACCTTGTCTGGGCCTTTTGCCTCTCTCATTCTTCCGCCACCCACTCCTCGCTCCTCTGGAGAGGTCTTCTAGGGCCATACTTTCTAAGTACAAATCATGAAATTCAAAGCCCATACTCCAAAGCCCATATTGTGAGCCTTCACACTGGGGATCAATATACACCTTCTGTAATAATCCAGAGCCAGGTACCAGACAATAAGAGACAGTCACTATAGCCCAGGGTTCTGAAGTTAATCAAAATAGCCCATCCTAAGATATTCACTCTGCTTCATCTCTTCCTTCCCATAGCAACCATAATATAGGCCCTTGCCCACAGTTTCTTCCTCCATGTTCTGTCTCCCTGACTTTGTTACTTCGTTATGTGGCCTCCCTGTAGCATAGTGTGTTCCTCCCTCTTAGGAACAATGAGTAATACACTCCCTCTGTTTCTTTTTGTCAGGGGACATGTGTGCAAAAGAGAGAGAGAGAGAGAGAGAGAGAGAGAGAAGGCACCACCCAGTAGGGCATAGTCATGCCACAGTCACTTTTCCTCCACTTCTTCATCCCATTGGAATTACGGGCATACATGCACACATTCCTGGGGTGAGTTTCAAGCCACTGGAAAGCCATGTTGGACCCAGCTCCCCTAACTCCTAGGCTACATGGCTGACCCTAACTAACTGATGGAAATCATCACCAATCTGTTGGCCTTACTATACTTCAAATTTTCTACTATTAAACTGTAATTTTAAAACACTTGTATAAGATGGGACCACCAATTAGCATAATGGCTATGTCGCTGGACTCCCAAGTAGCCGACTACAGTTTGAGTCCTGGACCCAGTGGCTTAAAATCATGCCAGGCGCATGTGCATGTTTACCCAAGATCCCGAGAGAATGGAGAAGGGATTGTAGCACGGCCTTTCCTCCTGAGCGAGTGATTTCTTGCTTTCTGTCTCTCTGTCTCGCTCTGTCTTTCTGGTGAGTGCATGTGCCCTATAGCAAAGAAACCTCTCAAAAAAACAAACAAACAAACAAAAACTTGTATAAGAGAAAATTTTGAGGAAAGCATTTTTTTGTTATTTGTTTCATATTCTTTTATTTTAAAAATTAAGGCAATGTGAGCTTAATAAAATTCTTATGGTAACAGAAAATGGAGGATTGAAAAAGAAAGTAGACTATTTAATATGGAAAACAAGGTCTTCTAAGAAGTCAGAAAAAAAAAACGCGAGGAACAAAATTAAGCTTGGGCAAGAGAGAGATTTCACTTACAAATGAAGAAAATGTTCTATGTTGAGTGAATGGGTCTATTTAGTAAATACAGGACTACTAACATTTATATTTTGTGAAGCAAGAAGCAAAACCATCTGGTGAGACTGGGAGATGTCTTGGAGCTTGGAGCCTGGAAGTGTTGCAGTGGTGACAAGAGCCCAGTGAGAACTGCCAAAGGCATGGCTGGTTGAGAGCCCTGAGGCACCAGCGAGATCTGATTGAATTAACACAAGTATGGTGGCCCACAGGACTTCCATAGGCCCTATTGCTCTTTGAAAACACTTTGGAAAGCTGATCGAAACCACCATTGCTTGGCTGCCATGTGCCTCAGTGAATCTATCTGATTCATTGATGAGCAGGCATTATTTTGTCCATAATGGAGTTAGCCAAGAGACTGTAGATATGTGTGAAGTCTCTCTCTACCAATGGCCAGCTTCCCAGTTGAACATTTCAGAATCACTAATCAGAGCCTAACTATCCATTTGAGATTGAGAATAACATTGCTAGTGTACTTATGGGATGTAGTACATTTTGAAAATAAATAATATAGCATGATGTTGGCACCAGAAAATCAAACAAGAGCTGGGATGCTGCTTTCCAGAAACTCCCCTTCCTTTACCGCTTCCCAGTAGACCTGGTCCCTTGGTTCCCCTTCCCTCCCTGGGATAACTCTATGGTTTCCTGTCTGAAACTTGGCCTCAACTTAGCCACTATCTCACCAGTATTAAGAGCTGTGCTTATGCCAGCTCTTCTATGATAGTTTCTCTCATCCTGTTTAGTTTGGTGGTAATCTCTTCTAGATGTCCACAGGACCTCACTTCCACCTTTTAATTAAGGAGTGCTTTCTTATTGCATTATTTTGATATTTCTAGCCATTCAGTATGCAAGTAGGAGAAAGACTAGGGGATTGTGACTTATGAGAGCCACTATGGTAGAGTTTCCAGTGCTGCTGGTTTTGTGGTAGGCAGTTAGTTGTGAGCGGGCAGCCCTAAGAGAAAAGTGAAAGGCTCATCTAGCTCTGGGCGCCAGGAGGGCGAGGCAATTTGCCATCTTCCTTCTTTGGGGCCTGAGGGAAGCACACAGGGCTGATTGGTAGGTTTTTCTCTTATCAGAAAGACCTAAGCAAGTGTTTTGCTCAATGCCCTAATTCCCATTATGGCGATGGACTAATTGGGCAGTCTAATTGGGGCAACCTGGCTTGCATTGAGCACCACGCACAATTAGGTGATCAAGTTCCTCATTCTTTACCTGTGAGGAAGGTGCGCAGGTGCAGGAAAGAACGTGTGGATTCAAACTCAAAGGAAGGACATAGGCAGCATAGGGCCTCCCACTAATGAATATTCATGACCTCTAGTAATAAAAATAACGGTTAACTAGTACCAAGCGTGGTTGCCACTTGGCTATCTGCCCGTCCAAGAATCTTTTTTGGGTGTACTTCCTTTCTTTCCTTTCCTTTCTTTCCTATTAAATCTTCTTTTCTACCTACTTCATTCATGGTTGCAGTTTCATTTTTCACCTAGGAACAGATCTCTAATTTTAATGATCTGGACCCAAAGAACCAAGGACTTCACAACGCAGCTCGACACAACTCCCATCTGTTAACAGTCTCAGTCTTGTCCCATCCCATGCCATAGCATGGCCCACAGGACTTCCATAGGCCCTATTGCTCTTTGAAAACACTTTGGAAAGCTGATCGAAACCACCATTGCTTGGCTGCCATGTGCCTCAGTGAATCTATCTGATTCATTGATGAGCAGGCATTATTTTGTCCATAATGGAGTTAGCCAAGAGACTGTAGATATGTGTGAAGTCTCTCTCTACCAATGGCCAGCTTCCCAGTTGAACATTTCAGAATCACTAATCAGAGCCTAACTATCCATTTGAGATTGAGAATAACATTGCTAGTGTACTTATGGGATGTAGTACATTTTGAAAATAAATAATATAGCATGATGTTGGCACCAGAAAATCAAACAAGAGCTGGGATGCTGCTTTCCAGAAACTCCCCTTCCTTTACCGCTTCCCAGTAGACCTGGTCCCTTGGTTCCCCTTCCCTCCCTGGGATAACTCTATGGTTTCCTGTCTGAAACTTGGCCTCAACTTAGCCACTATCTCACCAGTATTAAGAGCTGTGCTTATGCCAGCTCTTCTATGATAGTTTCTCTCATCCTGTTTAGTTTGGTGGTAATCTCTTCTAGATGTCCACAGGACCTCACTTCCACCTTTTAATTAAGGAGTGCTTTCTTATTGCATTATTTTGATATTTCTAGCCATTCAGTATGCAAGTAGGAGAAAGACTAGGGGATTGTGACTTATGAGAGCCACTATGGTAGAGTTTCCAGTGCTGCTGGTTTTGTGGTAGGCAGTTAGTTGTGAGCGGGCAGCCCTAAGAGAAAAGTGAAAGGCTCATCTAGCTCTGGGCGCCAGGAGGGCGAGGCAATTTGCCATCTTCCTTCTTTGGGGCCTGAGGGAAGCACACAGGGCTGATTGGTAGGTTTTTCTCTTATCAGAAAGACCTAAGCAAGTGTTTTGCTCAATGCCCTAATTCCCATTATGGCGATGGACTAATTGGGCAGTCTAATTGGGGCAACCTGGCTTGCATTGAGCACCACGCACAATTAGGTGATCAAGTTCCTCATTCTTTACCTGTGAGGAAGGTGCGCAGGTGCAGGAAAGAACGTGTGGATTCAAACTCAAAGGAAGGACATAGGCAGCATAGGGCCTCCCACTAATGAATATTCATGACCTCTAGTAATAAAAATAACGGTTAACTAGTACCAAGCGTGGTTGCCACTTGGCTATCTGCCCGTCCAAGAATCTTTTTTGGGTGTACTTCCTTTCTTTCCTTTCCTTTCTTTCCTATTAAATCTTCTTTTCTACCTACTTCATTCATGGTTGCAGTTTCATTTTTCACCTAGGAACAGATCTCTAATTTTAATGATCTGGACCCAAAGAACCAAGGACTTCACAACGCAGCTCGACACAACTCCCATCTGTTAACAGTCTCAGTCTTGTCCCATCCCATGCCATAGCATGGGACTTCTGACACTGTTTGAGGGGCCTTCAAAAAGTTTGTGAAAATTTATACTAGGAAAAAATATGCCTGAATGTCAAAATTGGTTGATGCCCAAATAAACTCATACTTTAATTTTATTTTCTCACAAACTTGTAGAAGTTCCCTCATATGTACTTGGTTTGTTTTGGACAGGAGGATATTTCAGAATGACAATCTTATGCTTTCCTAGTTCATCCTCATGCTATTACCATTATGGACTTCGTTCGTTTTCCTCTATGGAAAGGTTTGGACTAAACTTTTAAAATTTTTAGTTGTTTTCGTTTAAAATTGTGTTTGTTTAATCAATTTTGTGGAAGTGTGATTTATATACTCTATATTTTGGTACTGTATCCATTTAAAGGGTAAGGTTTGAAGACTTTTTTCCCTTAATTCTTTTTTTTCTGAAAGAGAAAAAAATAAAAAAAGACCGCACCCTCAACAACAGGGTATTCATGCTGCCCTTCATCCCCCGGTGTTAACTGGCCCTGATTACAAGCATGCAGTCAACTGAGAACCTTAACCTTCCTCACATGGATACAGTTGCATTACTGCTGCACCACCTCCTGCATGTTGTTTACCAAAAATATATGCCCACAAAGACATGACCAGCACCAAGCTGCAGAACCTTTTCTTCACTTCTAAAAATTGTCCTTCTCCTTCCAAGTATGTGCAAGTTCTTCCTTCCCAAGCACAGGCAACTACTGACCTGCTTTATCTGGATTTATCTGAGATTATCCTACATCTTTACCAAATTATTTACCAATATAGTAAATAAGAGATGTTGTATATTTACCAATTACACTACATATTTACCAAAGTCTTTTCCATTTTGCTTCTTTTACTCACAATAATTTTGAAACTGATCTTTATTGCTGTGTGTAAGAGTTTTCCTTTCCTGTTTATTTCTAACCAGCATTTTAGGCTCTCTCTATACCTGAGTTTATTCATTCATCTGTTAATAAACCTTTAGATTGTTTCCAGGTTGGCTATCATGAAATAATGTTGCCTTAAATATTTTTTATACAAATATTTGTGTGAATATCTGTTTGTATTTTTCTTCAACAAATACCTAGGAGTAGAACAGCTAGATTGCATGCATTTAAATTTCTTAAACAGTTGCCAACAATTTTCTGAAGTCATCATGCTGTTTTACAATCCTAATAGCAATATACGTGTTTTACTTGTGCCACATCCTCACCAAAACTTGGTATTTTTGTTTTTTAGGTCTCTGTCATAGAGTACATATACTCTCCAGAGAAAGAGACAGAAGCAGTGAGAGGGAAAGTGAGGTGGAATAGCCACATTGCAATCCCATCTCCTCCATTCTTCTCTAAGCATGTTGGGCATGCACACACATGCCTGGCATGATTTTCAGTCTGCCAGGTCCAGAACTCAGACCATGGTCTGCCACGTGGGAGTTCAACTCTTTAACCATTAACCTATCTGCAGTCCCCAAGTATCTTTTATCTTTTTAAAATGTTAGCCATCCTAGTAGATACCTAGATATAGTGCTTTAATTTACAATTCCCTGATGCTTATTGATGTTTTCATGTGCTCAGTAGTCTTTTATATGTTTTCTTCTGTGAAATTTTTACCCCACTTTGCTATAGATTGTTTTCACCTATTACTGAGTCATAAGAAGCATTAGTATATTCTGCATACATGTTTGCTGTCTGATATATTTGTTGCAGATATTTTCTCCCATTTCATAGCTCACCCTTTCCATTTTCTAATGGTGTCTTGTGATGAACAAAAAAAATAATATTTGTAAAACTATATATTTTATTTAATTGATTTTTTTGTGTCCTAAGAAATCTTTCATACTCCAAGTTAATAATTTATCATTTCTCTTCTGCTAAAAGTTTTATAGTTTTGGGACCAGCAGATGGCATAATGGTTACATCATTGGGCTCCCAAGTAGATGACTGCAGTTCAAGTCCCAGACCAAGCAGCTTAAAACTTATACTGGGCTGGGACCAGCAGTTAGCATAATGGCTATGTCGCTGGACTCCCATGTAGCCGACTGTGGTCCGAGTTCCAGACCCAGTGACTTAAACTCACGCTGGGTGCGTGTGCATGCGTGCCCAAATCCTGAGAGGAGAATGGAGAAGAAGGGATTGTGGTGTGGCCAACCCTCCCCCCGGGGGGGGTAATTTCTTGCTTTCTATCTCTCTATCTCTTTCTGTCTTTCTGGTGAGCGCACGTTCCCTATAGCAAAACCTCCCCCCCAAAAAAAAACTTATGCTGGGCATGTGTGTGTGCATGCCTAAAATCCTGAGAGGAGAATGGAAGAGAAGGGATAGCAGCATGGCCATCCCCTCTGTCCCCAGAAATGATTTTTCCCTTTCTCTCTGTCTCTCCATCTTTCTGGCAAGCACACAAACCCTATAGCAAAAATGTCTCTTAAAAAAAAAAGTTTTGTAGTTTTAACATTTCCATTTAGATCTCTGGTTTATGTTGAGTCAATATCTAGATCTCTGGTTTATGTTGAGTCAATATCTGTGTGTTGTGTGAGATAGGGGTCAAGATTCTTTTATTTAATATATACACAAATATATTCAGTGGTTCTAAAACCATTTGTTGTAAACATTTTCCTTTCCCCTTTTTCTTTCAATCAAATTACCTTGTTACTTTTGTCACAAATTAATTGACCTTCTATGAGAGAATCTGTTTCTGAAATTTCTGTTCTGTCTCATTAATCTATATTTCTATTTAATGTATAAATCACACTGTCTTAATTGCAAAAAAACTAATAGTACTTCATGAAATCAGGTAGTTTATAAATCTTCCAAATTTAGTTTAATGATTTAACTATTATGAATCATTTGCATTACAATAAACATTTTTAGAATAGGTTTATTAATTTCTAAAATACATAGTGGTAGTTTGAATGTGAGTCTTGAATCTACTACATGTGAATTCATAGAAAAATGTTAACTTAATAATAAATCTACCAATAAACATGTTTATTTATTTATTAATTTATGTATTTTATTTTTTCAGCAAAATTATACAGGTTTTTATTAATTCATTCTGGAGTGCTTTAAATATTTTTTTCACAAAACTATGAATGCAATTGTTTCCTAAGTTTAGTTTGTATAAATGGTGGCAGTAAACATATAAAAATAAAACTGATTTTTATAATATTTACCTTTTATTCTGTATCCTTTCTGATAGCACTTGTTGATTCTAGAGTTAAAATACAACTTTCTATGTGAACGTTCTTGCCATGTGTAAAGAGGTTTTTATCTTTTCCTTTCTCATCTTTACATTTTTATTTCATCCACGCTTTATTGGACCAAGTCCAGCAAAATATCAAACAGAAATGGTGAGAATACACTTCCTGTCTAGTTTCCAAACTTAGAGGCAACATTTCAATATTTCACCACTGAGCATGCGGGGGGGGTAATTTCTTGCTTTCTATCTCTCTATCTCTTTCTGTCTTTCTGGTGAGCGCACGTTCCCTATAGCAAAACCTCCCCCCCAAAAAAAACTTATGCTGGGCATGTGTGTGTGCATGCCTAAAATCCTGAGAGGAGAATGGAAGAGAAGGGATAGCAGCATGGCCATCCCCTCTGTCCCCAGAAATGATTTTTCCCTTTCTCTCTGTCTCTCCATCTTTCTGGCAAGCACACAAACCCTATAGCAAAAATGTCTCTTAAAAAAAAAAGTTTTGTAGTTTTAACATTTCCATTTAGATCTCTGGTTTATGTTGAGTCAATATCTAGATCTCTGGTTTATGTTGAGTCAATATCTGTGTGTTGTGTGAGATAGGGGTCAAGATTCTTTTATTTAATATATACACAAATATATTCAGTGGTTCTAAAACCATTTGTTGTAAACATTTTCCTTTCCCCTTTTTCTTTCAATCAAATTACCTTGTTACTTTTGTCACAAATTAATTGACCTTCTATGAGAGAATCTGTTTCTGAAATTTCTGTTCTGTCTCATTAATCTATATTTCTATTTAATGTATAAATCACACTGTCTTAATTGCAAAAAAACTAATAGTACTTCATGAAATCAGGTAGTTTATAAATCTTCCAAATTTAGTTTAATGATTTAACTATTATGAATCATTTGCATTACAATAAACATTTTTAGAATAGGTTTATTAATTTCTAAAATACATAGTGGTAGTTTGAATGTGAGTCTTGAATCTACTACATGTGAATTCATAGAAAAATGTTAACTTAATAATAAATCTACCAATAAACATGTTTATTTATTTATTAATTTATGTATTTTATTTTTTCAGCAAAATTATACAGGTTTTTATTAATTCATTCTGGAGTGCTTTAAATATTTTTTTCACAAAACTATGAATGCAATTGTTTCCTAAGTTTAGTTTGTATAAATGGTGGCAGTAAACATATAAAAATAAAACTGATTTTTATAATATTTACCTTTTATTCTGTATCCTTTCTGATAGCACTTGTTGATTCTAGAGTTAAAATACAACTTTCTATGTGAACGTTCTTGCCATGTGTAAAGAGGTTTTTATCTTTTCCTTTCTCATCTTTACATTTTTATTTCATCCACGCTTTATTGGACCAAGTCCAGCAAAATATCAAACAGAAATGGTGAGAATACACTTCCTGTCTAGTTTCCAAACTTAGAGGCAACATTTCAATATTTCACCACTGAGCATGCTGTTAGTTGGAAGTTTTACTTTGATAATATTTATCAGTAGAAGATATTTTCCTTCTATCCCAAAGTTGATGATTTTTTTTAAGTATATTTATTTAATTTTTCAGTGACAAAGAGAGACAGAGAAAGACAGGCACTCCCAACAGGGTCTTCATGCCACAATCCAACCCCAGTCTTAACTTGTCCAGGTCATGGGTGTGCATGTGCTCAGGGTGCTCAGGGAGGTCCTGGGGTGTAGACCCAGGACTTTTCCCATGTAGACTTCTTCGCCCTACTGCTGCACCACTTCCTAGCTTCATTGATTTTTTCTTTTTTTGAGAGGTTTTTGCTACAGGGCACGTGCGCTCGCCAGACAGACAGAGAGAGACAGAGAGACAGAAAGCATGAAATCATCGCCCAGGGGGAATGGCCACGCCGCAATCCCTTCTCCTCCATTCTCCTTTCAGGATCTTTGGCATGCACGCACACACGCTTGGCATGAGTTTTAAGCCACCAGGTCTGGGACGCGAACCACGGTCGACTATTTGGGAGTCCAGCGACATAGCCATTACGCTAACTGCTGGTCCCCATAGATTTTTCTTTTTTAAATCATGAATTGTCATTGATAACTGCCTTATTTTTCTCCATCGATTTAAATAATACTATGAATGTTTTCCTTTATTTTGGTTAATCATTCTGAAGTCAAACTATAAAAATTTACCCCAAACTTATCTTTTAAAAAAATTTTTTACAGGTTTTTGCCTTAGGGTACATATGTTTGAGAAAGAGACAGACACAGTGCCAGGGCAAGCGAGA